>NC_056745.1:4122641-4422641 GCF_019279795.1 Protopterus annectens | reverse complement strand
ACTGTCATTCAGGAACTTGATGTAGAATAATGGCCTGTGACACCCACAGCATGCCCCCTGTTGGTCTCTGGAAGGTTCCTGTAGCTAAAATACTAAGTGCTACACCTACCTTGGTCTCCACAGGTATTGGTTCCCTTCAGTTTATCCTTGCTCTCAGTTGAGGACGACAGAGGTTGCAGAGCTCCTGTAGTGTATCTCTATTATCCACCCTGTAGTGCTCTACTGTTTCCACTTCATGCAGACCAGGAAAAGTTAAAGGGAGTCTAAACACCCTTCTCCTTTCTGGCCAAGGTCTGTTAGCAGCAGCAGCATAGAGTTGAGCCTGTTACACATGAAGAACAGTAGCAGCCCCTAAAATTCTCTCCATGTAGTGTAGTTTCAATAGCTGTATTCTAATAGGTTTTAGAATATGAGGCCAAAACTAGCACCAGTCTACATGGATGCTTTATAGCTTATTGAATAGCTCATCCATCTTGGATGTGTTGATTAGCATACAGTACAGTTGCTTATGCTGTAATTAGCATGCCTCAAAGTTTTTCTGAGATTGCATGGCTCTACACACCATGTAGAGCCACCTACTGAATACAACGAGCCATATTGGGTTTATTGAATTCAGCCCTCGGTCACTCAAGATTTCTTATTCCCAGTACACAAAAACAAATATCAGGCAATTTCTTCTGATACTGACAACAAGCATAACAAATTAAAATGGGTGATCAAAATTATAACAACAAGGCAGTATACTCTGTGATAGATCTATATCATAATGTCAACTTTAAATATAATTGAAGCTCAAAACATCAACCTGACTATATTGAATAGCCAGAGCATCGGAAAAAAAAATAAACATGAAACTTTTTTTTTATTTACAAGGGGCAAGCCTCCCTCACACCCCACAACCCCTCATAATTATATATACTAAATCAAGAACGCACTACAGTGGGGAAAGGGCAAACCTGCCATAAACAAACTCTACAACAGAAGGAGGAAACTGATGCAGAATAAGGTGAAGTCCCAAGACTGGAAAAACTCCCTTATCAGCCTCAACAAAAAGTTGAGATCCCTCATCAAATCCTCTAAAGCTAGCTATGAAAACAGAATTGCAGCAGATATTAAAGACAATCACAAGGCCTTCTATAGTTATGTAAAGAATCTCCACGGCAATATCCAGATTTGCTCTGAGCTACTGCACAATGGAAGCTCCTATACCGACCCAAAAGATGTTGCCATTATACTGTCCGACAGATTCAGTGCCAACTTTACCCCTCTCCCCCCAAAGGACCAATCACAATACCAGTAGATTGCCAGGCACCCAGTATTACTGTTGCAGAGGTTAAAACAGCACTGTCCAAGGCCAAAAATACAGCTGCTATGGGACCTGACAATATTCCTGGTTGTGTTCTACATGAACTGCAGAATGAACTGGTACCTCACCTTTGTGCTCTGTTCAATCACAGCCTCACCTCAGGCTTTGTCCATACCAAATGGTGCACTGCTATAGTCATCCCTCTCCACAAAGGAGGAGTGACTACAGACCCTGGGAACTATCGCCCCATTAGCCTGACAAGTCTGATATGCAAAGCTATGGAACGCATCATCATGGACCTAATAAACAAAGATATAGGGAATCTCCAAACTCTGGATCCCACGCAGTTTGGTTTTGTGAAGGGTAGATCATGCCTGCTCAACATGGTTGACTTCTTAGAGTCAGTCACCAGAGCTGTGGATGAAGATAAGGTGGTTCATACAGCCTACCTTGATCTGGCCAAGGCTTTTGATACCATTCCCCAGTCAGGAATCATAGAAAAACTCACTAAGCTTGGCATCAAGCCCTATATCACTAGGTGAGTTGCAAACTGGCTCACAGATAGAACCCACAGTGTGAAAGTAGCTGACTCCAAGTCAGACTGCCAACTAATCACGAGTGGAGTCCCACAGGGTTCAGTCTTGGGTCCTCGTATCTACTTCTCTGAAGTCCAGGCCAACACGAAGGGACTCTGTCTGACAAAGTTCACAGACGATTGCAAGTTGGGAGCTATTATTAACTCCACAAGTGATGTTGACATCCTATAGAATGGCCTCACTGAGACCAACAACTGGTGTCAGAACCATGGCCTTAAGCTCAATGCCAAAAAATGCGTCATCATCCCCTTTGAGAAAAACCCAGTTCCCATGAATTACCACATTGATGGTAGCCCACCGAATACAGAAGAAGTTATAAGAGATCTGGGAACACAGGTTGACAGCAACCTTTCTTTTGATCACCACATTGCCACTGTGGTCAGAAAGTCCTTCTATGTGGCACATCTCATTACTAAGGGTTTTGCATCCAGGAAGAAAGAGGTCATTGTCTCCCTCTACTCTTCCCTCATTAGGCCAATCATCGAGTATAATGCCCCATTTGGCATGTACCTCACTAGACACCTGCAACAACTGGAGAGGCTGCAAAAGTAACTCACAAAGAGGATCATAGGCCTTAAACACTTGTCCTATATGAGCAGACTCAAAAAACACCAACTATTCTGTTTCATATCACCTATTTAGAGGCAATCTCTGCTTGACTTACAAAGCCATGTCTGACCCAGCTCTGTTAGAAATGCTACATCTAAAGAAATCCCAATCCCTCTGCACCACACACTCCAGAGACCTCAATCTCATTACCACAATTAACAGAAGATGCTAGAGGGACCGGTTCATAACCCAGAGACTGGCCGTGCTATGAATAGACTTCCCATGCATGTCAAGCAGAGCACCTCGCTGACCCTCTTCAAGAGAAATCTTGATGAGTGGATGGGAAACAGAAAATTCACCCTGGGGATAACTCCATTGGCTCTACTCAACAGAGGCACTAGGAGCTAAGGTTGGGTGGCACTATGCCAGGGTAATCCTATGGCTAGGCTTGTAAAGGCCTCAGGGCCTTTAGCCTACTACACACCTATGAACCCATGAAGCTATCAACCCCACTCTTCACAAAACTGAATAGCAGTGGATGTGATAAACAGCTACTGACGTTCAATTTTGCCTGACTGATGATTTCAGTTTTGACTATTCCTGCAGTTGACATTCTACACACACCCTGTGATTATTTCTAAGTCACAATAGGTATAACAGTTAATGGATAATGTTGATTCTAATGACCTAATAGTGGAAGAAAACAGTTATTTCCATTTAGGTCTACCCCCTTACATCAATTGGAGAAGATTGCACATAGGGCAATTAGAGAAGGAAAAAGGATTTCAATCAGTGGAAAAATCATTCCCTTGACAAAACATAACAGTGGTTAATGAGAGACAGAGATAGGATTTGGACAAATAAATACAAGCAGTGACATACTTTAAAGATTTATGAGAGAAACAATTTTAGAGTGTACAATTTCAGCCACTTAAATATTACCGAAGAACACCACTGCCTTTTTGAAATGTGGCTTATATTAATTCCCTCAGCAATTATGAATAAAACATTAGTCATGTTAAAGTTATTTTCTGTAAAGTGAATTTAGGTTTGTTTGTTTTTTAATAACAATAGCAGTAATGAGAATTATAAACAAACACGTTACAAAAAGTACATTTAATCCCCTAATACATCCAGCAGTGAGAAAATTAGCTTCTGGAAAATGTGTAAAAAGTGCTATTGTTTGTCCTGGAGGGAAAAGAACTTTGTTCAGTGAGTTTGCAACCAGTTCTACTGTCATATTTAAGAAAGGGGGGGGTTAGATGTCAAGGATTATACTGACTATGCAGGAGGGATGTCATTGATGTTAAAAGACATTGAAAGTTACATCCAGGTAAATGAAATAGCCGTGGCATAAAGGAAAATTGATTTATTTCTGGAATATTTGAGGCATAATGGTGATATCACCCAAACATTTTATGCCATTTTGAAAGTTGATAAACCTATGATACCTTCTGTCTTTGGAATACTGAAAATTCACACAGATATTTACACCCTTTGCTCAATCCTGTAGTGTCAGTGACAGGCTCCAAAACTAAAACACTATCAAAGTATATAGATAGAAAACTAAAAGGACACAGCGAAGAGGCAAAACACATTTTGAAAGGCTCTTGGGAATTTTTGAACCATATTAAGGGATGAAATTTAAAAAGGAATTTATTTTTGTTAAAATAGACATTAAGAACCTATTCTCTGTAATACCACATATTACTGGGATGGAATGGTTCCTGGAGGTCACTGGTGAATTTAAGGAACTTAAAAAAGTTGAATTAAACATTGGGCCAGATTCCATAAAGTTTGTGAAAGCTACTTGCAGAAAGTGCATCAAGCAGAAGGAAGACGTACAGCAGACCTGATGTAGATGCAATTTCAGAAGACACGCTGAAGGCAGCCTGAGTACTTATGTATTCAGCATACGATAATCAAGGATTCTGAGCATGCCAGCCTGATTCAAAATACATTGTGCACACTCAACACAACTTAAATGCAACAAACAGCCACACAGACTCTGTTTCTGAAATCCTTGCTGTAAGCTTTATGAACCCCAAAGAATTCAACTAAACATGATGGATTACAGTGAAAGCCATGGCAAATCCTCAAAAAATTTATAAGAATGTATCCTACTGTTAATGAATTGCAACAAGATGCAGTGATACAAATGATAAATGAGGTTGTGGCTGTGCCTCCTAGAAGGCAGCCAGCTAGAGTCAGAGCAATGCTGCAACTAAACCAGTTATCAGATCAGCAAATAATTGACAGATATCAGCTATACAGACAACTGGTGCAGGCTGTCTACGTGTCCCCGGCACATGCCTGTGAAGACCCTGCAAGGAAATCCCATCCCCCTTGAAATCAAGTCAAAGTAAACTTTATTGTCGTTTAGAACTACACACGTGTAGCCTAAATGAAATTCTGTGCATCAGCTCAATTCTTGAGATTACTAAGGAAAGTGAAACAACACATACAAGTAGTGGAATAAACATAACTGACAAATACAGTACTATTTCCAATATATGCAAGAAAGAGCAGAGACATTTACCAGCACTCAAGTATGAAAATAATACCCCCTGAGTTAAATTAACTACCTGTTTAAAGTAATACAAAACACACTACAAATTGAACAAAGCCTAAGTTATTTGTCTAATATTGCAATTGAGTGGGTTAAATAATACTAACTATGGATATAATAAATAAATATTGCACTTACTGGGAATATATGTAAGTATATACTGCACAAATAAATAAAAAATGACTTATTATGTCTCCAGACCCCTGGGACTAGTGCCCAAGTTCAGAAGTCTAATCATTGCAGGTTAGAAACTGTTATTGAATCTTGCAGTCCTGCAGCAGATGCTGCAATATCTCCTGTCCAATGGCAAATGCTTAAACAGTCAACGTGCAGGATTTGTGGTGTCCTGTATTATTTTGGTGGTCTTTCGGATGCTACTTGCAGAATAAAGTTGTTGTATCGATGGAAGATTGGAACCTGTTACCTTCTCCGCAACCCTCACCAATCTTTGTAGTGCCTTCCTTTCTGTAAATGTGCAGTTTCCAAACCACACTGATGTTACAGGTGAGAATGCTCTCTGTTGCACCTCCTCACAAGGTGGAGAGAATATGAGGAGGAAGCTTAGCTTTTTTCAGCCTTCTTAAAAATTGGAGGCATTGGTGAGCTTTCTTGACCAGTTGGCTGGTGCTTCCCAACCATGAGAGATCCTCTGATATGTGTATACCCAGGAATTTCAGATCCCTATCATATGATAGAAACCTCATTTGACTGAAACTCATTTGACTGAGACCATAAGACTGAATTTTCAAAAGACTGAAAAGTCACTTAACTGAAACCCATAACATTGAAACCCATAATATTGAATTTCAACATACTAAATTGTAAACTGGACCATATAATACCAGACTAGCTGGAGGACTACTCCCCCCACACCCCTCAATGTGGGGGGCTGTGCCTCCCACACACCCCCAACTATATATACTAACTCCAGGATTGCACTACAGTGGGGAAATGGGCATA
Organism: Protopterus annectens; assembly: GCF_019279795.1. NCBI lineage: Eukaryota > Metazoa > Chordata > Ceratodontiformes > Protopteridae > Protopterus > Protopterus annectens. The sequence goes on along the minus strand of NC_056745.1, from coordinate 4,416,661 downwards.
TACCTTTCACTTACCTTACAGTAGTCTACATGCTGCCACTAGTATGCCCTTTTCCCCACTGTAGTGTGATCCTGGAGTTAGTATATATAGTTGGTCTGGTATTATATGGTCCAGTTTAAAATTTAGTATGTTGAAATTAAGTATTATGGGTTTCAGTCTTGTGGGTTTTAGTCAAGTGACTTTTCATTCTTTTGAAATTTCAGTCTTATGGTCTCAGTCAAATGAGTTTCAGTCAAATACAATCCTGGGTCTTAACTACAGTATCTAGGGTATAACATTGGGATGAAACAGCTAGGCTTGAAATGGCCTCCGGGTCAATAGCCTAGTAACCTCCTATGATCCTATAAATGGGAGTTGAAGACTGCATGATTAGCAGGACCACAGTAGATGGGCCAGCAGCTGAACTCTGTGCAGGTTGGACCATGGACAGTGATTCTCAATAGCCAGTGGTACTTCTGCAGACAGGTGGCTTGCCTTTACCATCTTGCAATCTGCTAAGCACAGTCATGGACTGAAGAATCCTTCTGGTACCATGACACTGCTGTAGTACTGTAGAGGCCAGGGTTTCTACTGACTGTGCCACAGCTAGCAGACTCTTATTCTGAGTGGCCATCATCTCACCGTGTCTATACTTTTGTCCCTCATGCATGACACGTACCTGGTGTGCCACATGATCTGTTGCACAGGCAAGTGCACAGATATCTGACCAATGCAGTTGCTGTGACCATTCATTTGCCTGCAGCAGGAGGTGGTCATCCTCTAACATCTGGCCGTGCACATCTGCTCTCCTACATCTATTGCAATGCCCTATTTATGGTTGTTGTGTGGAACTGCTATCAGCAGCAGTCTCACCTGGGATCTGTTGGTCAACAGCCTCACCCTGTTTAATATCCACTGTGCCAGCATCCTCCAAATGTCTAGACAATCTGACCTCAACATCTGAGACTATAGCTGCAGCAACATCACTACCAACCTCATAGATGGACTCTCCAAACACCTCATGGTCCTGTGTGCCAGAGACCATACTACCATGCTGAGACACATCTTCACCAATGTCATGATTGCTGGATGGGCTGCTGAATGATATAGATAGTTGATGTGCTGCAAGATACAAAGACACAGATCAGAACAATGTGCTTACATTACATGATGGATAGCATCAAATATATATGACATATATATATATATATATATATATATATATATATATATATATATATATATATATGTGTGTGTGTGTGTGTGTGTGTGTGTGTGTGTGTGTGTGTGTGTGTGTGTGTTTTTCATATATATATATATATATATATATATATATATATATATATATATATATATATATATCACTGTAATGTTACAAATAAAAATGACTTTACTTAATGTCTACTTTAGGTACGATTCATGAAATCTACATATATGAAGTGTATAATTTGGTTACAAGGCCAACATACATGTGTGAGGAATAAAAAAAAAACACCTGACAACCAGTCATGGGAAGATGGTGCTGTTGAAGGCAGTCAACTATTATAGTGGAAAAAAATAGCATTAATTAAATAGCATTAGTGATTGCATCATTGATGCCATTAAGCAGGTGAACACAGTTAAAACATACAGAAGGTATGACGCACACATACCACTCCCTTTTTAAATTCTCCATATATTTTGCGTTTTTAATACCATGATGGGAATGGATCCCATTCCTAAGTCAAAGTACAATTAAAGTTCATGAAATTAGTATTGTTTCACTCTTTGATGTCAGTCAAAAGTGCTCTTTGCAGCACCTGCAATGTATCCAGTAATGACTACTGCAATTCATGCGGAGTTCCATGTATTGGTAGCATATCTAAATATGATTGTAGACTGTTTTTTTATAAGGTCTGTGTCTCCTACTACTATTGGAACTATCTGGGTATCTTTCTTCCACCTTGGTCTCATTTCTGCTTGCAAATCCTGATATTTTATAACTTTGTGTCTGTGTTGTGCAAGACACTGCAGTCATTGGGTGTGGCTACTTCAATGATCAATGCTATTTTTGTCTACTTTTTTTGAACCACTATATCTGCTCTTCTAGCGTCTATCTTTTGAACTCTTGGTATTGGACGATCCCATGTGATGTAGACTTCCATCATTTTCTATGATGCTTTGTGGCTCATGTTTTCAGTGTTTTTCAGCCACATCAGTACCATAATGTTTGCACAATCCCCAGTGCAGCAGTCTTGCCACATTATTACGCCTTTCAGTATACAGTCCTTCTGCCATTAGTATGTCACAACCAGCAACAAGATGTGTGACTGTTTCCAATTCAGTGTTACAAAACCTACATTTGTCTGTTTCTCCCACATGTTCAATGGACTTTGTAAACCAATGTGTACGTAGCCCACTATCTTCGGCCACCAATATCAACCTTTCATCTCTTGGTTTGAATTCACCTCTCCTTAACCATTCCTGTGTTTGTTCCTGATCAATGTGAGTTTCTTCCAGAAGTTTTCTATACTTGCAACTATATTTATGCATTTTCCACATTTCTTGCCTTTTCATCTGGTCCTTCACCTTATATTCTTTCTTTTGTTTTTTGGCACATTCAGTTGCTACCTGATTTTTATCTACGTCTGGTTTGATTTCCATTTCTGCTTGATGCCGATATGCTTCTGCTAGATTAAGCAGAGAAGTCATCTTAGATTTATGCCCCTTGTGTTTCAAAACTTTCACTACCTTTGAGTCTTGTGAGGTCAGCATATATGTGTGGAGTCCCATGATTTCAGATCTATACATGTAATCAGTTTCAAGAAGGCCCATCCCTCCTTCAGAACGGGAAATATATAATCTTGGTATGCACTGATTTTTATAGATCATTTGGTGAGCATGAAGCATCCTTCTTGTTTTAATATCTAATCTATCCAACACATTTTGGGGCCAATCAGTCACTCCAAAATTTAGGACAGGAACAGCAAATTGGTTTATAGCCTGGATTTTGTTCCTAGATGTCAACACTATTTTCAGGATTCATTTAAGTCTTCTAAAGTATTCCTTGCTAAGTTTTATTTGCATTTGTTCATGTTTTATTGCTGATCCTTTTATCAATTCCCAAATATTTATACACTCCCTCTTGCTCAAGCTCTTTTATATCACATTATTGTCCCAAACTGATGTTTTCCTGGTGCTGGAGTTTTCCTGCTTTAAAGGTTGTTTTTGCACATTTACCAAGGCCAAATGACATTCTAATATAATCTGAAAAAGTTTTGACAACCTGCAGTTGTGCTTTCAGTTCCTCATTTAATGAGCTATACGGTTTTAAATCATCAACAAAGAGAAGACGAGAAGTCTTTAGACTTTGGTGTTTACTAGGAGCCAAATTATAGCCATGGCCTAAGCAGTTAAGTAGACAGCTTAATGGGTTAAGGGCAAGGCAGAATAGCACCAGTGGCAGAGAGTCACCCTGGAATATCCCCCTTTGAATTTTTATCCCCGGAATAATAGTTTGTACTTTATCATGGATTAATTGCAAAGTGGTCTATCACTGTTTCATGGTCACTGTAATGTAGTCAATCAGAGTAGGGTGTATCTTATACATTTTTAAGCACTCTTTTATCCATGAATGTCGGATACTATCAAATGCTTTTTTGTAGACAATGCCATACTTACGTTCTTCCCCTTTTTACAGTTCTCCATTATGACTTTATTTAACAACAGTTAATCCTTTGTTCCATATGACTTTCTTTTATTGCCCTTTTGTTCTACTGCCATAATTGAGTTTTCTTCTAAATGACTATAAACTCTGTTGTCATCAATTCCCACATACAGTTAATACATCGTCGGAAGGCAAGTTATTGGTCTATAATTTTTGGGGTAGCTTGCAGGTTCACTCTTAAGTAGGTGCATTGTTTTACCTGTTGTTAGCCAGGTTGGTGTCATTCAGGGTGCACATATAAATAGTTCTTACTCATGGCTAAATCTTTGTGCAAAGATGTTAGTACTTTTAACCAAAAGTTAGGTAAATACCACTCATATGTACACTCATTGATGTTGATGTAGATTGGCCTAGGAATAGTAAGAAGGACACAGTATTAATGGAGGACAACTACAGAATTAACAGCAATGACAGCTATGAAACACAGTTAACAGCATGCCACTGACAGACTCCTGCTGTGGAAAGGTTATGGGTTATACTGTGGCTCCTGCAGTGGGAAAGTAAAGAGCAAGACAGCACAGTCATGCATTTAGCAAAAAGAATACTGACAGGATCTCATATAAAACACAGAAGCATGGGCTGCAAATACTCACATGATGGACATTGCAATTGTACACCAGTTGGGCCTGTATTGACAAATATTGCCATAAATGTCGTATATCACATTTGCTACACACTGCTGCAAGCTATGACATTTTCGCTATAATATACTTGAGCTGTCTGCATTTGAACCTTCATGGCTTGGGCCTCCACTAGATGTACCTGTAGTATACAGTGTTAGTAAAATAACAATATGACAGTAAATAGCACTGCCATAAAATGAGGCTGAGGCAATAACAAGGTATTGGTCACACTAGCAGCATGGAGACACTCACTTGCTGATCCCTGGTTTAGTCCTGAAATCAATGAACCTGTGAATATTAATGCAAACAGCATTACAAATATTTGGACTGCTCTGTCTGTACTTCACTTGTAGCAATACTTGTCGTTAGACTTATGTTTGTTATCCTCACTCTGTGTGGATGTGTATGCACAATTCAACTCTGCTGCTGTAAATCAAAAATAACATTACATGAATAGGCATGCTATGACAATATGCAGTGATTATCTCAATGTACAGCTATGTAATGGAAAGAAAGAAAGACATACATGTCTGGCCTGGAACTCCAGCTTCAATCTCACCACCAGGGATGCATCACCCAGCTCTTGCTGTATAAAGTGAGGCCAGAAATATTTTGATATCATTAGGGGGGGGTCAACGTTGGTAAACCACCAATGACATCCCTCGATCTCTCATGTCTCACTCACAGCATAAAGGATCATGTCCAAGAAGCATCATCTACAGGCTTACCAGGATTGGTTGTGGCCTTGACCATGTTGGTTTGATCAGTCCAGATTTAATTTCTCCAAACCGTATTGCCTGAATGGCCAATGGGTCTCCATCCATGTTGCCCAAGTGCATCAATTATAATGTAATTTTCCTGGGAGAAGATGTTGTCACCCCTAGGCCAGTTGGCCATCTGAAAGACACTGATATGCATATTATAATATTCTTGTGTGAGTCCATTTATGCTTTTGATTCTGTGAACAGCATATATAAATATAAACAATATGCATTACTGTGCAATGCAGTGGTCTGCATAACATTGTTTGTGATAAATACTAATGTCACATATAAAAAGTAGCAATAATTCCTTCATACATATGATTTGTAAAATCAACATAACATGTAATATCTTTATAGTTCATGAGTGGGATTAGACCCACTAACAATACATATATGTTGAATGGAGGTCAAAAGATGACAGCATCATGCCACATGAATCTGCATGCATTTACCATTAAAATACTACAGCAAGTAACAATTGAACAACTTACAGAAAACATCAGAATACCTCAGGATCCATAGGCAGGTGACAGACAGTATGGCTCCTTAGTATATTCAGCCAGTAGTGACACCTTTGTTAAGAAGCATCATTGAAGAAATATCCATAACAGCAACAGCATGTTTTAACATTTTTTAGGAAACATGAGCTAAGAACTAGCCATAATATCAATATCACATACTAGATTCAGATAGTGTTGAAATCCATAGAGTTCCATAGTTATACCACTGAGTTTAAGGAATTACCAGTAAAAATTGTCTATGATCCGTAAATATGCCTTCATATACTGTTAACATATCCAATAAATATAAGGCTGTCTATACAACTGCATATGGGACTGAAATCAATTATTTAAAATAGCATCACATGTCTGCATAAAGTTCAAAACAATATCACTTCTGTAACTTATAACAACTTCTGTTAAAGATAAAAATTTGAGTAACAATTAATTTAAACATGTACCTTTGGAAATGACTAAACTGAGGAGATTTACTAATCACCAAAACAGAAATGCTACCGATTGTCAATGTACCTCTCAGTCCGAATCACAGAATCAAAGTGCACCTAATGATCACCCATCTTTAAGTACCATTTGTGCCAGACATAATTAATGATGTCTTTAGAATCCTACTTCTGCACCTTCACTTAAATTGGCTTCATGTACCAAAACACCCAGGTGTAATGCTTAAGCACTCAATAGGTATCGATAAACAGTACCATGTGTGGTAGAGGCTGCAACGACCTCTCTACCCTGGGCCAGTAATCAAGGAGCCTAATTCCCACCACTGACACCAGTGAGAGAAAACAGGAATGAAATTATACAGTATTTTCAGATGCAGCTCTCTGCATCAATCACAGTTTCCTCCAAAAGCACACAGGAAACATGGTCCAGACCTGGGACTGGACTATCTGTCTCTACAGATCCCAAACAAGACTCACTTTAGAACAATGTGTCCCAGTTCGAGCTAGCTGACACACCCACACCTGGGTAATTGATTTTCACACACACACACACACACACACACACACACACACACACACACACACACACACACACACACACACACACACACACACACACACGCTCCTTGGAAAGGCTGGTACAGATTTACTAGCTGTACCATTTCTGCCCAGACTATAAGGTAACCTCTCTGCCACCAGTCAACTATTCTCAGGCTCTTAAAAGGGTATCCAATTATACTGAGTAAAATCAATGCTACAATAAATGGTAGAGTGTAACCAAATCAGCAAGGTTTTTCAGAGTTACTATGGCATCACTAAAATAATCACAAGTACTCTCAAGATGTTAAAAGTATTCTCTAAAAGACCAGCCACAATGAAAGGTAAAAAAAAAAGAAGAAGAAAATAGAAAACACAAGCATACTAAATATCTAATTATAATAAACACCAGAGTTTCAATCACAGGAGAAATAAAAATAATGCAGTTGGACAGATAAATACAGATGCAGAAAAAATATCACTGTATTCTCTGACTATCTAAAGAATAGCTGTTCCCTAGCTAACTTAATTAATACAACAAGACAAGATTATATGCTTAGATGTTTACTTCCACAAGGCAAGATGATGAGCTTCAAAATTAAACTGAACTGAACTTACTGTGATAACTGTCAGAGATCTTTATTCTAGGTTTCAAAGAAAACAAAACAAAACCAACTGGTATGAGAGTTCCATCCCCTCAGTGCTCGTTAAAGAATGACATCACATTTAATCACCTGACTCAGGTAGAATACACACTCAGAGCTTTACTAATTTCTGTTACCGTATCTGAAAGATGTAGAACAATTTCAAAAACTTCTACTCTTCCCTTCCAGAATTTATATACATTTAATCAATTATAATAACCCTGTTGATACATTTTTTAACACAAGCATCTGTACATGTCAGTATGACAGTTAAACGACACAAAATCATTTACAAAACTCCAGCTAACTATGCTGGCATATGTTACACATGCACTACCCTATTCTCCTTGGCACAGATGGCACTACCTTACATCTTCATACACGTCCATTATCTTCCAAAGATCTGATAATATGACATTAGTGCCACTTTCAAATATTGATTTTGACACATTTACTGATCAGAGCATTTCTAACTGCAAACTGTGTGGTATCTCAGTGAGCATTTCTCTGTTTTTATTTTCCAGACTTCTTCAACTTAAGGATTATGATGGCTACTTTGAGAAGGTGAAGACATGTCCATGCACCCAACTGGATAGATTAGAAGATGACCCAGATGTTGACTGCATATGTGGAGTTTTGAAGGATAGTCACCGAGGTATGGAGGCAGACCGTATTCAGTAAGTATCAATATTCTACGCATACCTGAGCATTCCTACATATTTTACAGATATTTTTCTGTCTCATATATATATATGTGTGTGTGTGTGTGTGTGTGTGTGTGTGTGTGTGTGTGTGTGTGTGTGTGTATATATATATATATATATATATATATATATATATTCATATATCTCTCTCTCTCTGTCTATATATATATATATATATATATATATATATATATATATGTGTGTGTGTGTGTGTGTGTGTGTGTGTGTGTGTGTGTGCATATGTATCAGATAGATGTTTTTATAACCATTGCTATAACAATTAGCTCATGGGAATAATTAAGTGTACTTTGTAAATACTGCCCTATTAATTGTGGGTTCCATTCCCATGTTGTTAATTTATTTAATAATGTGTATAATAAATATGCATAATCATGACCGCTTAGATCTGCATATGTTTTAAAACATCTAACAACATAATTTAACATAGCCACTGCCCCTGAGCATCATTGATACCTATAGCGCCTAGGCCGTGGATGACTGCACATGTTGTAGCTTTCCATTACAGTCCCACAGTATTGCCTACTGCACCATTATACATTGGAATAAAAACAGATTTATTTATTTATTTATTTACTTACTTATTTATTTATTGTCATTTGTTAACTGGGTTAGTCCAACTGAGCCAGGGGCCCATTTTCAGTGGAGACCCGAGGAGAAAAGTTCCAGATACAAGTAACAATATTATAAAAAGAGATATATTTACAATGATATAGTAGTAAGCAGTGGGTCTATATTAAAATCGCAAAACCTCACTTACGCAAATACAGAAACATTGACACATATATAGCGAACCGCGAAAACACTGAGTGTCCTGAAGTGCAAAATTCAAAATGTTGAATCGTCATATTTGGCCAACCCCACCACCCATTATGTACTACGTACCCAAACAAAATAAATAATCCACAGTTCCCGATATCTACACTTCACCCATATATCCCATATCCTAATCAAACATTCACTAGACACAAATGTATCTAAATATAAACAAACAACACCCAACTACAGGAAAAGTATAAATTCAGTATATATTCAGCTACACAACTATATTACTATACATACACTTAACATAACCCTACTTCTAACCCTAAAGTAAAGGTTGCATGTATTACTATGTATGCACTTACCTTAACCCGCACCCTAACCCTAAGGTCCGTAACTATTGCACACTTACGTTAGGGAGCTATACCGGATAAGGGCCAACTATGATGATTCGACATTTTGAATTTCGCACTTCAGGATGTTCGGTGTTTTTGCAGTTGGCTATATATGTGTCGATTTTTTCCATATTCGCGTAAGTGAGGTTTCGCTATTTTAATATAGACCCGTAATAGTCATACATCAAAAGAAAGAACCACTACTTTAATTAGTTGTGTTCTGGTTGCAGAATGATAGTACAGTAACAGCAATATATTCTATATGCAAAATATATACAGGTAACAGCAATAAACTCCATGTGCAATAGTAATGGCATGAACAAGGTGTAGGTATACAGTAATAAACTCATTAGAAAGACAATAGAAAATAAGAAATATGCTTAGAGTAAGAAAGTAGAATTAGGAAGAAAGCAGTAGGATATCAGGTAGGAGTTTGACAAGGACAGGACCATACATAACTTCATTAAATCATTCCTCCTAGGAAAAGACACAGGCATGTTTATTTTAGCTGAAAGGGAATGCCTGTCTGACTGTTTACACATAAGTTTTCAGTTATGTGTTGATAGCTTGTTATTTCTTTACAATAAAATATATAATAATTATTTGCAGTTTTCATATTCATCCATTCTCTGCAAGTCATCTAATAATCACCTGCAGTACCTGTTTTCTAAAATGAACCGCCTGCTGACTCTGAACTTTCCATATAAGGCAGCTGTGATGACCCACCACTAGACCAGTAATCAAGGAGCCTCAATCCTCACCATGGGCACCAGTGGGGGGACGTTCACTGGGAGGTAACAGGTACATACACAGTATCACCATATGCATCTCTCTGCATCAAGTGCAGTTTCCCTTAAGAGCACACAGAGATCACAGTCAGTCCAGGGCTGTTTTTTCTACCCTCCTCCAGATCCCCAATTAGACTCCCCACTGGCACAGCTATAGAGTTGGGATCTCAGCTAAGTGACCAAGCCTAGACCTCCAGCACTCTATCTGTCCAACCAATGCTTTGTGCCACTGCACAGTATCTCCATATGCAGCTCTCTGCATCAAGTGCAGTTTCCCTTAAGAGTACACAGAGATGACAGTCAGTCCAGGGCTGTTTTTTTCTACCATCCTCCAGATCCCCAATAAGACTCCCCACTGGCACAGCTATAGAGTTGAGATCTCAGCTGAGTGACCAAGACTAGACCTCCAGCACTCTATCTGTCCAACCAACGCTTTGTGCCACTGCTCAAGTAGCTGACACACATACTCTTTGAGGCATGATTTACACATACACACACACACACACACACACACACACACACACACACACACACACACACACACACACACACACACACACACACACACACACACACACACACACACACACACACACACACACACACACACACACACACACACACACACACACACACACACACACACACACACCTGTGAAAGGCTGACACAAGTTTGCTAGCTATGCTCTCTTCTGCCCAGACTTTCCACTGCCATCAGTCACTCTTAGACAACTACTTTAAGGCCCTTTATAAAGGATGTCCAATCTTACTGTGTAATAGTAATATCAATGCAAATGGTAGTTTGACCAAGAGCAATGCTATTAGGAGTGGCCTACATAGTATCACCAAATAAATATGCAAGTAATCTCAAAACTTAAATATCTCAACACAGATTATCCACAATGAAAGGTTTAAATATATTTAATAATAAATACTAACATAACAAATCAATACTAAGTATACAGTGGATATAAAAAGTTTACACACCCCTGTTAAAATGCCAGGTTTTTGTGATATAAAAAAATGAGACCACAATAAATGATTTCAAAAATGTTCCTACCTTTAATGTGACCTATAACCTGTATAATTCAATTGAAAAACAAATCTGTTAGGGGAAAAATATAAAAAATTAAAAAGTAAAATACACTGGTTGCGTAAGTGTGCACACCCTTAAACTAATACTTTGTTGTGTGTGCACACCCTTAAACTAATAATTTGTTGAAGCACCTTTTGATTTAATTACAGCATTCAGTCTTCTTGAGTAGGTGTTTATCAGCTTGGCACATCTTGACATGGCAATATTTGTCCATTCTTCCTTGCAAAAACACTCCAAATCTGTTAGAATAGGTTCATAGGTTCATAGGTAGGTACTAGGCTATAGACCCTAGGGCCTGTACAAGCCCAGCCAAAAAGGTATCCTGGCTTTTGCCACCCAAGAAAATTATTTTCCTCTGCCACTGTCGAGCAGAGCCACAGAAGTGATCCCCAGGGTAAATTTCCTATTTCCCATCCAATCATCAAGATTTTTCTTGAAGAGTGCTAATGAGGATCTTTGTTTGATATAGATAGGTAGTTTATTCCAGAGTATGGGAAGTCTCTGGGACAGGAATCTATCCCTCCAGCATGTTCTGTTTATTGTGGTGAGGGTATCTCTTGTGCACAGCCCTCTTCAGGTCACCCCACAGATTTTCTATTGGATTTAGGTCTGGGCTTTGACTGGGCCATTCCAAAACTTTAATTTTCTTCTGGTGAAGCCATTCTTTTGTTGATTTGGATGTATGCTTGGGGTCATTGTCGTGTTGAAATGTGAAATTCCTCATCTTCAGCTTTCCAGCAGACTCCTGAAGGTTTTTGGTCAGAAAGAACTGATCATAATTCCCTTCACCTTGACTAAAGACCCAGTTCCAGTTGAAGAAAAGCAACCCCAAGGCATGATACTGCCACCACCATGCTTCACTGTGGGGATGGTGTTCTTTTGGTGATGCAAAGTGTTGTTTTTGCACCAAATGTACCTTTTGGAATTTTGGCCAAAATGTTCAACCTTGGTCTCATCAGACCATAACACATTTTCCCACATGCTTTGGGGAGACTTGATGTATTGTTTTGCAAATTTTAGCCAGGCCTGGATGTTTCTCTTTGTGAGAAAAGGCTTCCATCTTGCAAACCTACGCCTGAAGTCCAGACATATGGAGAATACGAGAGATTGTTGTCACATGTAGTACACAACCAGTACTTGCCAGAAATTCCTGCAGCTCCTTCAGTGTTGCTGTAGGCCTCTTGGCATCCTCCCTGACCAATGTTTTATCTTGTCTTTTCATCAGTTTTGGAGGGACATCCAGTTCTTTGCAGCTTCACTGCTGTCCCATATTTTCTCCACTTTTTGATGACCGTCTTCACCTTGTTCCATGGTGTATCCAATGCTGTGGAAATTTCTTTGTACCTTTCTCCTGACTGATACCAATAATGAGATCCCTTTGATGCTTTGTAAGCTCTCTGAGAACCATGGCTTTTGCTGTAGCAAGCAACTGAGTAAATGTCAGGAAAATCCTACTAGGACAGCTGAACTTTATTTGGGGTTAATTAGAGTCTCTTTAATTGATGGCAGGTGTGTACTCAAGAAGACTGAATGTTGTAATTAAATCAAAAGGTGCTTCAACAAAGTATTAGTTTAAGGGTGTGCACACAACAAAGTATTAGTTTAAGGGTGTACATACTTATGCAACCAGCATATTGTATTTTTTTATTTTTTATATTTTTCGCCTAACAGATTTGTTTGTTTATCAATTGAATTGTACAGGTTATAGGTCACATTAAAGGTGGGAAAAATTTTGAAATGATTTATTGTGTCTCACTTTTTTATATCACAAAAACCTGGTATTTTAACAAGGGTGTGTAAATTTTTTATATCCACTATATATTCACAGTGACATCAGAGTTCAAAACCACAGGAAATATTTAATATATTGCAGTTTTGGCTCACACAAATAAAAAAAAATTCAAACTAAGCTTCACCTTATTCCTGACTTTATCCAAGAGAATTATACTATTCCCTAGTAACTTACTATTAGAGCAAGACAGATGTGTGGTGAATGGGTCTTCTTGTTGTCTGGTCCAAGATGGAATACAGAATGCTCTGTCTCCCTAATAGACTTCTCAAATTAATATCTAAAATATTACTGCTGGGATAGCTTGCAGAATGACATAATTTCTGGTCATCTGACTTCCAGTTCCCAGTCCAACCCCCCCCCCCCATTGCTAGAAGATGCCAGCATATAGCATCTACCTGTAAAACTATAGAGACAAGGGCTTTTCCTCAGATCTTTGGCAGATGCTGGAAATCATAAAACAAATGCATTCCTTCATGCTTCAAAACTAGCAATTACTTCACTCCAAGGACAATACAGAAAACTTCTTAGTACAGACTTTGTGTCTCTAGCTGCATTGAAAACTTGAGAGATAGCCTCTTTATTGCATAGCCTATAAAGTAATTTAATTTCAGATATTTTTCTAAAGTTTTCTGGACTTAGGTTAACCTTCCAGTTTCCTCTGTTATGCATATATATTTAAACAGTTACAATAGTGCAGGTATATTTTTGCTCTCTTCCAGTAGGGTACACTGTGGTTACATTTCAAACCCAGCACTCTACAAATACCTTTTCAACACACACATCTGTACAAGCAGTTTGATATACATGACATACAGTTCTAATACATTTGTAACACAAGCATTTTGTATAAATCATTTCAGCATTCCCTCCAGTGACAGATAATTATTTACAAAATTCCAGCCAGCTGTGCTGGCAGTATCTCCTTTCATCACAACAACTACCTAGCATGTCTAAATGTTGTTGTGCTCTGGGTCCCAGTCCACATTGTGGAAACTTGTATCTATAACTGTTATTTTGGTTTAATTCACCCAAAACATTTTTGGAAGAAGCATATTCCAAAACTTGATATTAATGTTTCTGTTGTATATGTTTATGACTAACTGCATTAGTCATCAAAGTCCTATAAATATGCTTGTAATCCACAACACTCTGATAACATCAGCATTCTAAAAACAGGGTTTGCAGAGCAGTACCTGTTTGTTTGTGAATAGCTTGTGCTGACTTTTTGCTCAGCTTGTAAGTCAACTAGTCAGCCTGTCTAAACTGTGGTATGGTGTGGGTTCCATTCCATACAAGAGAAACATATCTGTAAGTGTTAACTTGCTTTAATTCATCCATAACATTTCATTGGAGAAGCATATTCAAATACCTGATATTAACGTTTATGTTAATCATTGTTATGAAAAACTGAGTTAGTCTTTGAATTCCTATGAATATGCCCATAATCTGTAATGCTCAGCTAATATCAGCTTTCTAACAACAAGGTTTGCAGAGCAGTACCTGTTTGTTTAGAAATAATGTGTGCTGGCTGTTAACATGAATGTAAGGAAACAAGCCAGCATGCCTACATCTTGGCATGCTGTCTGCTCAGATCCAAAGATGGGACACATATCTGAAACTGTTATCTTGCTTTAATCTACCCATAGCATTTATTTCCAGAAGCATATTCCACTAACTGATATTAATGTATATTTTGAGCATGGTTGCAAAGAACTCAGTTATTCATCGAATTACTATGAACATATCTATAACATTGCATTAATATCAGCTATTTACAGCAGGGTCAGGAAAGCTTGCTAATACTGCTGCATAGCTCAGCAATTCTTTAGTTATTATATACTTTGTAATAGTGATATCAAGGTCTGCTTTAGCATGACATATTACAATTAATTCAACAACATCATCCTCAAGTTTTGAGTGAGTGGGATGGGCAGAGTAACAGCTGAAGTGCAGAACAGGGAAGATGTATTTACTTTCCTAGTGATGCGTACTTTAACAAAGGGATATTATGGTCCTCACACATACCTTATTGTGGCACTTATGTACAGCGACATGTATGGTTCTAGTCACAGAAGTTCTATGCTACATGATACTGTCCCACTGTCTGTTAGTGCCTCTGAACATAGTGCTGACATGAATCTAATTTTCAAACTATTTAGCTACAGGACCAGCACGTGTTCATATTTTGAAATCCTAAGCCAAGTGCCTTATTAGTAGACCATCCCACTTTGCAGATGATGCCATTAAATGTAGTCTTTTCACTGCTTTCAAAACATATGTGTTTCAGTCAAGATGTGTTAGCTAGGCAGGTGGATCGCAAGGTCAGAGTTTTGCTGTGTTTGCAGATTTGAGTCTCATATCCTCCAATCTGTGTTCAAAGATATTAACATCTATATGTAAAAATGTCAGCTGTGTATTATGATTATATAATGTTCTTCAGACATAAATGATTAGATACTGTGCTAAAAATGCATCTCTCTTTTATTTGAGGAATACATCATTCATGCATCCTCTTTTCTTATTTCAGGCAAGGAAGATTGCAGCAGGAACAGAGCCTTGTGCATTGAGCAGATGCACAGGCTTGAGGTGCTGTGAAGAGAGAGAGGTATATTTATTTTTCTTCTTTTATGAAATTAAATGCATCTTCTCCTATTTACAGGCCTGCATTTCTCACAGTAGAATGTATATTGATTAGAATGCATAAATACCCATAATGCATCAGTAAGGTAAGTTAAGTTATAACACGATAACTGTGCTTACAACTGTGATTGAAATCTAAAAATGTTGAAATTTCATGTAGTATTAAGCCATTGTTTCAACATGCAGTTTTTGAATTGTACTCCACAACCTAAATAACAGATGGATTTGTGTATACCATACGCAGACTTTAATATGAATACCTTACCTTCAAGTTTATGTGCTTTGATTGTTGTATATGATTTGGTACACATATGCATGGCTTGTTTTCCTGTGATTGATCTGTTGTACGTAATGTGCCCATTCACAGAGTGAATTATAGTTTGCTATGTTAGTGTTTGAACTGCTGTTAACAGACTGTGTATCATGCTCTTCAGTTCAATGCTGGTATTGTATCTGCCTCCACCACCTTGGGAATTTTTGTAGAAACACAGTTATAGCCTATGTTTATTGACTCCTGAACAGATATACATTTGACCGGAATGGTTCATATTCAGCACACCCTACAGATCAGCACTGGCATTGCATCCAACTCCTTGGGTGTTTTGATACAAACATAGTTATAGTCTAGGTTTACTGACACTTGAGAAGATACACAATTGAGCTCTGTTCCATAATGAGCAGGGTATTGACATAAACATGTGATTCTTTATTCAACATTTGCATGACAGTATATGAGTATATGCTTGTAATTTTTAGCTTGCTTACCTATGCATGTTGATATGACATGATTGCACTTTAGTATGTATGTGTGCTTTATATATCTCCAGCTCTGTGGTCATTAGCAATCATCTGGCCATTTGACATACATTTTCCATTTGGATACCCTGTGTGCTGTACACATGCATTTGCAGTGTGTCATCTTACCTTGTCCTGCTTTTCACTGGAGTGAGTGCAGGTTGTCCACCTCTCTTCCACTTTCATATTTCTGTATTATATTTTGCATATATGTTTGCCTTTGTTGCAGTTATTGACCATTGCCATGTATAATGTTGTTGACACAATGAACATGTCCCACATGTATGGCCATTTTACGATGAATGACATCTATACACAAGTTGCTGACTACTGCTTGTACTACTGCTTGCAATACATCCTTGTTCTCATTATACTTGTGAGTTAGCCAGTGTACATTGTTGAAATCCATGTGCTCAACCTGATATATATATTTTTAAGCTGTAGTGTTATATTTTTGTAAATATTCTTACATGTCATTTGTGTGTGTATTTGTATTCACCTTGATTTCATGTGAGTTCCATTTAGGCCACCAACAGTCATACATATACACCTACACTTGTGTGCTACCTTTTGACATGGCATATGTGTGTAACATATATATGCATTCCATTACACATTTGCCTGGGTTTTATATACCTACTTGTGTACTTAGCAGTCATTTTGCTGTGTTTTTGCAGTACTGCTGTTTGGCATTGTGTTTGGTTGTTTGCCTTTCACACATATGGTTGTAGGTTTGGTTCTGTCCTCTGCTGCAGTTATCTAGCATTGCTAGACCTGCGTTTGCTCATCTGTGATGTTGCTTGGCTTGTGCTGACTACTTGGGTATGTTTTTATTTATCCAGTTTGTACTGTTATCCTTTTTTATTACCCTCCAACACACATTTACTATTGGTCATACACATGCAGGTATGACTGACACACTGGTTACAACATGTTGTAATGTGATAGTGCATAGGTGATATACTTTTCTGCAATTCAATATGGTTGGTATTCATCCCCACCCTGTCTGACAATTTACCATTGCCCATTTCATGCAGTGGGCCATCTGTGTAACTTATCTGTCCTTACTGTTTTTTTTCCAACCTTTGTCTGTCTTGTGTTGTGCTATTTGTCATATGGTTATACCTGCTGTGATCTCCTCTTCTTTCCCTATGTTTACCTTTCCTTCTATTCTTATAAAAATGGGGCATATTCCCATGAAAAAAAGGCCCATGCCCCTTTGACTTTCCCTCAGATTTTCCTATTCAAACATCCCTCTTGTGTCCCTCTTCAGGTGTGAGTGTGCGTGCCAGTGTGTGGTGTAGAAGAACAACTGCAGCAGGCCTAGCCACCAACCTTGGTTCTAGATGGTTGTCACTGTTAAAGTGACACTCCAACCCAATGTGCAAAAATGGGAAAAGGTGTTGTGGATGGATGGATCTAACTCTGCTGAAGTATAGAAGCACTCCATTACAAGCCATGGGGGCTGTTGCCTTTACTGATATTGATGTTATGAGAAAGAAATGAAGACAAAGTTAACAACCTTAACTATTCTGCTTGAAAATCAAAAAAAATGACAACTGCACAATCCATCTTGCAGAAAATTTAGCAAAAACTAAAGCTGCAGTACAGCAGATTGCCTCAGTCTACCCTGAGTCCTGGAAAGGTGATGAGAATCCAGCCCTACATTGTTGAGACTAAAAATGGTCTGACACTTTGATGTAATAGAAGGCACTTGTCCAGGTCTAAAATGTTCTCATCTCAGAACAATGGTATGCCTGAAAGCCTATAAGAGTTATCTAGCCATACAGTGTCACAGTTGCCAGATAGATGCCATTCCTGTGATGTACACTTACACTTATGACTGTGATGCTGTATCAAACAATACTACATTTAGAGGGATGAAATATGCAGTAGCAAATGATAGTGAAAATATATCAGATATGACTGTTGTATCTAGTATGACCTCATATTCTACTGTTTACTCTAACCTATGTAGAGTTGGAAGATTAAAAAAAGCCATTAAGGTCTAATGAATTGATAGCAAGACCAAGTTATTTAGCTGCTGTCTAATTACTGTAAATATTCATTGGATTGCTGTTTCTATATGCATGCTAAGGTTGCCCTCAGGTGAAATGGGGCCCTAAGTAAAGGGTACTATGGCCACTCCCTAGGGGGCCACTCCCTAGGGGTCCTTCTTCAATACTTTTCATTTTGTGTTTTTCACAGGTTCACCACAGCTCCAGTAACTGCCTGTTTACTGGGTTAAGACAAGCCCTCTGTCACAGTCTGATATGCACTATCATACCTAGTACATACCAACATTATACCAGGCACTCAGTTATGTTCTCTGTCCTGACCATGCAACACATTAAAATTAAACCATTCAGAGCAGTACACAAACTGTTCACAAAAACTAAAGAACAGACGCTTTAAAACACAAAAGATGCACCAAGGCAGGGAAGCAGATATAATCCAATTTTAATGTAAACGCTTTCGTCTTGGATAATACCAAGACTTCATCAGACAAACTTCATGTCTGATGAAGCCATGGTATTATCCAAGATGAAAGCTCTTACATTAAAATTGGATTATATCTGCTTCCCTGCCTTGGTGCATCTTTTGTGTTTTAAAGCATTCACAGCAGTAGCCTTACAATAAATTATGCTAAGAAATTTGCAGAAAAATATAGACAGTTATGCAATTATATTTGAAAACTAAGTTACCCTTCTGCTCTTTTGCAATGCCCTAGGGTTATAACTACTCCACATCCTAAATCTTTTTCATGCACATTTTGTCACCTACCCACTGAACATAATGCAGTCCTGATCACACTTTTGCTAATCCCTTCCATGTACTGGGTATCCATAACAAGACAACAGCAGCAGTGGAAGAAGGCATCTATCCAGGCAGCTGTAAGGAGGAGTTGTGCCATTGCTGACATCCTGGCAAACATAACATATATTATAGGATCTAATCCCTGCCCTGGATGGGGAAGGGAAGTCCTGCAGCATCAGGGGACACACTATGCCTTTCCCCATGCATTCATGGGTTGGTGACTGAATGACCACTCCAGGGACATAACTGCATTATTCCCCCTCCTCTTGGGGATTGTGACAATGAACTGACCTAGTCAGTGCCCCTGCCACTAAGGATAGGCGTTCCCATTATCCTCACACTATCTCCAAATGCCCAAGCTTCTAACTGCACCAAAATCAGGACTTCACCCCACTATAGCAATGGACATGGCTCCCCCTCTTAAAGAAGATTTCCTTATTATCCACCTCTCCTCTCACAATATAAACAAACTCCTCATCTAAGTCTTGTAGATAGTGTTCGATCAATTCGCTGGTACTGTACCACTACATGAGCCATGTCATCATCTTTTGCATTCAGCAGTGTCTTCCTGCTGAAGTGCATGTCTTCTGATAGGTGTCCAGTGTAACACTGAGTATTATAATTGTTATTCACAGATCTATAAGACCAATACAGTGATTGGGGGATGTGCATGCCAAGTTTGATGCAGTGGTACATCATAGCACTCCTCCATCCCCAGGTTGCACTTACTGCAGAGATAGCATGTATATTTAGTAGGGGACACAGTCACCCTTGTCTAGTGCATGGAGGGGTTGACCTCTTGTAAAAATGCATTAAATATTATAATAGCTTCTAATTTGTTGTTTTAACTGTAGGTAACAAAGCTTTTCCAGTTACTCCATGTGGTACTAACAACCAAATGGCAGAACTAAACTGGCTAAATTAACATTTGGTTTTAGATCACATTCTTGACATGTAGGTACTACTGTGGGATCACAGTTTGTGCAAGACCACTGTGCCTTCTTTTGGGAAGTTTATTCTTACCTCCTTGTTGCAAGAATATGGAGCTAGTATAAACTGGAGGTATGGTGGAGGACAGACGTGTGGCTTGTCACCTACAAAACACTAATTTTTATGTGTTTAGGTAAGTTGTAGGTGTACTGTGTTTTCTAACAGTTGTTACAGAACACTTAAAGAAACTGAGTCATGATCCTTCATAGGGAGAACATTTATTCTCATTCTTGAGACAGGCAGCCCTTCAGCTATTTGAGAATTGTACCATATGTAACTTCATGACAGAGTTGAAAGCACCATCACAAATATGAACATATCATTAATGATGTTTTTTTCCCCAGTCCATTGCATTCTCTGTTTTATCTTCTGGAATAACTTAATTCCTAGTTATACTGCCACAAATCTGTGTTATTATAAAATGACAGTTCACATTGAATTAAGCCATGTTTCTGTACGCAAACTTGGTTGGTGCTGGTATAGCATCAGCATTATTGCCTCAAAATGCATGGGTTTCCAATTCATTACATTTCTGGGTGCCTTCTGCATGGAATCTGTACATACACTCTATGCTTACTATTTGTTGGATCTTCAGGTTTCCACCCACATCCTAAAGACATGCTATAGATGACCTGATATTACTCCAAATTTCCATTAGGTGTGCGTTTTGTGTGAGGGCAAGTGTGTACATTCTGTGGTGCGTTGAAACTCCTTTCAGAGTCAGTACCTCCACTGTACACATTTTGTGCCAGGAGAGGCCCTCGATCCCTCACAACTCTGACATGGATTAAAGGGGTAACTGGAGAATGATCGGAGTACAATTAGTGCTTTTCATTCTCTCATTCCTTATCTAGTTTTGGGTCCTGAGAAACCTAGCCACATTACTTCATCAAGTGGCTCATACTGCAGGCTAATGAGCAGAGAATAAATATCTCTTCATTAACCAAGAAAGATGAGGCAGACAATAATATGAAATAGCCTTTTTTAAATAAAAATAAGACACACAGCTGGTGAGAGGTAATAGTCTGGTTAGCACAAGTTTCTTCCAACTCCTCAGGCTGGCCGTGCTCTGTCTGGTTATGACAACAGTCAGATTAAGCTTGATTCAATTAACTAATTTACTCTCACAACAATAAACCAGATAGAGAATAGTGAATATTTTTCTTCCACTTTCTCTCTCACTCTCTACAACATCAACTAACACCATTGGTCACTCATTAACTTTCCCTTCTTTCATGCTCTCTCAAGTTTTGTGTTAGACAGGAAGACACATGAGGTGTAAAACCTCTGCTTTTATAAGATAAGCAAAATAGTGGTGAAAACAGATGACATGCTGTCATTAAATTAGTTGTTCATGTAGTGTTCGCTAACAAGTGTACCTGAACAGGTCATCTTGGAAACTGGAGTGGCTGGTCAAGTTACTGGTTGCTTTTTCTTAAATTTTCACTTTCCTATAGTAATCATGGCATTTGAGTTAATTAAAAAAGGTATAACTGTCTCCCTGGAAACAGAGCCATAGCTTGGAATACTTTTACTAGCAAGCCTGGTATGATCCCTTGTATATATCACCATGATGAACTGAGGAAAGGTAGGAAGATAGAGTATAAAATTAATATTTGTGAGTCTGGCTGCTTCAAGTCACTGCACACAGTTTACACAGACTAAATGAGTAAACTGACAGCAAATCAGCAAAACAAAACCCATAAAATGATTGGCTCATTAA
Source organism: Protopterus annectens (assembly GCF_019279795.1). Lineage (NCBI taxonomy): Eukaryota > Metazoa > Chordata > Ceratodontiformes > Protopteridae > Protopterus > Protopterus annectens. The sequence continues at coordinate 4,394,927 of NC_056745.1, read as the reverse complement.
TAATACATTGATTCTAAACTGAATAAATTAAAAATTAACTAAATAAGGCATGAAAAGACATAATTCCGCTTTTCAAAATAACCATGCTCCAAGTAACATCCTAGCTGACTTGTACCTAAGGCCTTCTCTGAAGTATGTGATTAAGTCATGATATCTCCCCCTTATAGAACAGTTTGGAGTACTAGATGAGAGGATTCATCTTAAGATGAGGGATATATGCTTTAGTGCAATCTCTTAAGGCTCTGCACATGCACACTCAGGTGTCACATGATTCTGGCTTGCTTCTTCAGTTGCTCCTCACTTATTGGCTCTTGGGAGTTATTTGGTCTGCTGACATGTAATGTTACAAAGTGAATCTGAACCTAAAAGCCACAACAACAACAACAGTGCACCTACCCCATATTCAGCATCATAAATCCTGAAAGCTGACTGGTTGAGAGTAATCACATGTTCAAGAGATGATCATTCATGCAGCAATCAACAGACATTGTTAAGTTGAGAAATACAGGGCAAAGTTATTGAAAGCTGTCAAAGTTGGGAGTGAATGATAAAGTATACTTTTTACAGGAAAAGACGTTGATACACAGTGGCAATAGAAAAATTGTCAGAATGTGGTAATTTGCTGAAACACTCAAATCAACTGAAATGCTCTACACAGCCTGTCTCAGTCTTCCTCCATATCCTGAATAGTAAAGCAACAACTCACGTTATTGGTTGTACAAGACTATGGTATGAAGTCACAGGGTTTGTGGCAAGCACTGTGCTGGACATTTTTTTTTCATTAAAAAATGAATGGAGCAAAACAGCAGTCTGTTTTTTAAGACTAGCAGCCATGGATAATGTATCATGTACTCCCTTGAAGTAAATGAGCCAAATGTGGGACACAACACCATTGCAGTTTAAGGAAGGTCAGAGTAGGTATGACAGAGAGCAGATTGTGATTTTTTTTCTATTTCATCTTTGTGATTTTTACAGATGGTGCTCTTAACAGAAAACATGGAATGGTGGTAGAAATGATAGAGGAAAAGCATTCAATGTCTCTTCCCTGCATCCATAGCTGGCTTTAGGCACCAGCAAACCCTGTGGTTGCTGGGGGCCTCCTGTTACTGGGGGGCCCCCAACCACAGTAAGTTATCTTGGCATTTTGTAACATGTCTGTCAAACCAACAAGAGCTAGTACAGCAATCTTGTGTACTTAATAAACCTAGTAGGTAATAACTCGTATTTACATCTCCTTTAAAATTCAAATATATCTCTGCTGTAATAACAGTGTTTTACCAAGTTACAGGTTTCACAATTCCAATAAATATGTTATCACTGACTTAGTGACCCTGGCTTAATTAAAACTTGATGGTGGACAATACCTCCACTAAAACTAAAAACATAGCCAGATTTAGACACCTGCAATACATGTGACCGTGTGGGGGGCCCACAAAATATGTTGCTGTTTGGGGAAAAATGTATTAATCTCCATATTATGCTCTTTAGCCTGAAGAGGACTGTGATAAGACACTGTCAGGATAAAGCTGACAATAAAAATGAGAAAGGTAAGCACTAGAGAGAGATCAGCACACGGAGTGACTGATCTCAGTGCAAACCTTGGATTTTAACAAGAGCTGAGGCTTTCAATCTTCAGGGATGGTTTTCTCTTTCAGGGAGTTTTATAAATACTAGCAGAACAACAGATACTATTACTCTCAAGCTTCTTTGCTGAAGAATTCAGCACAAAGGCAAACATAATAGCAGAATAAAGGTTCAAAATCAGGAACATGTTTTAAATATTACACTAATTCATAAAAAAAGTTAATAGAGTAATACAGTTTGCATTTTCTAAAATAGAATAATACAGTTTGCATTTTCTGATTATGCTCTTTATCCTGAATAGGCTGTCATACAACTCTGTTAGGATAAAGCCAATAATGGCCTCTTCTCTCAAATACACCCATTATAAAACCAGCTCTGCCCAGATATTTGTATAGAAAGCTACTGTAGGTTATTGGGGGGGGGGGGGTGCCGATTGTGTGGTTACTACTTTTTAAATTTTCTTCAGAGTCAAACCTTCGAGGTGCGCACAGGAGGTCATTATAGCTTGTGTTTGGGTTGAAGACACTGTTGCCATGGATTATTTTACTTTTTTCATAGACCACAGAGGTGTACAGAGAAAGTTACTGTAGCTTTTGTAGGGGCAGTGTGCTGTCTAGGAGAAACAAAGTAGAATACATTACAATCATCCATTATTTTTTTCACTTTTCTCACAATCACAAATCAGGCACACATACAAGGGGCTGCTTCTGGGGGTTGGAGTGGGGAGGCATGCTATGTATATGCATGTCAGCAGTCATCTGAAATACATGAATGTGGCAAGTAGAACCTTGGCTTTCATCCCTAACACCAGACAGATGCACAGACAGTGACTGTCTGTTTTTTTTGGGGGGGTGGGGGTAGGGAGGCAGGCAGTATTCCCATATAGGACCTGTGTATCCTCAGAACAATTGCTTGTCAGTTTATTGAGAGCTACTATTTTGTCAGCTTTGAACATTAGGACACAGATTATGTCTTCCTTGAAAGAAAGAAAAAAAAATACCGAAATTCTTTTCTTATTCTTTTCCTGATTTTTGTTGTGCCCACCATTGGATTAAAAGGCTAGGAAATGCTATAAAACACACTCCAGAGCATTTATAACCCAATGGTTTCTTTGGCTCTGGCTTATTTCAGTTATTTCCTGAATAATTGTTACTGTGCTGTTTTGGTCAAGAAAGGTGTGTTGATAGGGTGCAAGCAAAGCTAAAGCAGAACAGCAACACTGAATTTATTGCCTTAATTATAATTTCTCTTCAAGCTAGCATTGGATAAAAAGGTTGAGTAAAAAGAAAAAAAAAGTACTTCAGAGCATATAGAAAGTTGTTTCTTGAAAAAGCTGAAAAGTAAGACAAAACGTGAGAAAAGAAAGAAAAGTGATATAAGTACTAACCTATGAATCTATGAATCTATGAAAAAGAAAGAAAAAATTAATGTGCACGGTGTGGGGAGCAAATGATAGGGGGGAAAGCAGAGGAGAAGACTGGAGTGTGTGTGTGTGTGTATGTGTGTGTGTGTGTGTGTGTGTGTGTGTGTGTGTGTGTGTATAATAGTAATGTGGAATCTGGTACTGTGTGTGGCAACATTCAGGTAGTGCTAACAAACATTTCTCCCACAGTTCTGTCAGATACCAACACTGTGCCCAGAAATACATGAATGATACCCTGTACTGGTACTGTTTACTTTGGTATTGTATGGCATTGTGACTGATGCAGTTGCTCTGAATAATAAGGTATTACTCATCACTGTCGCCCACACTGTCCTACAAAATATAACTATCTAGGAAATCCTGCGTAAGAGTGTTGTAATACAAGGTCAGAATGCAAAACCACAGGAGAATTATAAGACAGAAAGCATAGAGGAGATATACAGCAATATCTATATAGCACACACCACTCTGATGGACAGTGTTTAAGTTGTAGCAGACACAGCCATGGTCTGAATCCTGGGTGTGGAAGTAGGTTGCATACAGAATCATACCCCACAACTGTACAGATAAGACCAGAATGTCCAGTATATGGGCCCATATCTCCTGCCTGTCACCCTGTCCCCCTGGGAAGTGTGTGTGTGTGTGTGTGTGTGTGTGTGTGTGTGTGTGTGTGTGTGTGTGTGTGTGTGTGTGTGTGTGTGTGTGTGTGTGTGTAGACTTAGGACACCATTTCACCTAAGTCCACACATGTACACAGAGTTGTTCCAATCTATCATTGCTGCAAGTAAATGCCAAATATCATACCTCTCAACCTTTTAAAGCAAGAAATCTGGACAAATCCATAAATAAAAGTGGGACAAAAGCCCAAAAGTAGGAACAATTTTTAAATATTGCTCTTACAAACTTAGAAAGTTGACATAATAACAGGTGTTGCATTAGCATGAATTTTCTGAAGGCTATGAAGTCTGAAATTCAAATATCTGTCATTATTTTCTAACTTCAGTATTTAATTATTTGTCACTAATTTGCCAGAAAGCCACAATTTTATGAAAAAAAATTACCAAAAATATGAGGCAAAAATCTGGACATTTTGCAAAAATCTGTACAGTTGGGAGGTATCAAAGCCAATAACAGTGAATGTTTCTTTGTGACATGAGCCAACATAGTGTAGTACACAGGCCTGTTATAATGTAAGAGCATTGTAGCTATAGGTCAGTCTGTGCATGCTACTCCTAAAAGTTTGCAGCATGAACTAAAAGGTTGCTTAGGAGGGGTGGCAGGGACAGGGTGATATTTAGACTGGAATTGCCTAGGGGGCCCCCAACTTGATATTTGCTGGGGGCCCTCAAAATGCTAACATCGGCTGTGCCCACATCCCACTGTATGTTAATATTGTCTCTGCATCTGCAGGACAGAAAGGGGAGAAGGAAATGCTGGTAATTATATAAACTTTTGTGATTCTAGTCCTGAGTACTATACAGGTTCCATTATTTCTTAAATTTATCATGTTTGAGTGGGTGGAAATGAAGAAGATAGAGTTCTTAATAAACAGACCAGATTGCAGCCAATTACAGTAGTGTGCACTTTCTAATACTTCATTATGCAGCAGTAATCCTTGCACTGTTGGGTTAGGGGCAGTTGCTTTCCTAATTTTTCTATGGCCTGCCTGAACATTTTTTTTTGACACTTAGTCACTAAAGGACATGCCACCCGTGACTGCAAGTCATTGCTTCTGTGAGCTGCTCAGTAGTCAATGCATATGACACCTGGACTGACAGAAGTATTTATGTGCAGTCTGCCAGAAAGTTAAAATACAAAATTAAATAACAAAGAATTTTACCTTTTAGTCTCAGTCAAGAATAACACTTCAGGATGTGCAAAGTACTTGTTTATTTCATAAACAGCACTGGGAGACTGCCTGCCAAAATTTTTAGAACAGTCTAAAAGAACAAAGAAAAAAAGTAAACATATGTACCCCTGGATTTACCATTCTTCTGTGCAGGACTAGCTTAGTCCTGCACAGAAGCAGCCATTTAGGAGCAGGATAGCAGCACGCCATGCATATTAATGAAGGCGCGCTGCCTGAGCTCCTAAACTTGCACAGAGCATGTAAGAATGCAGGGGGTATGGCTGAGAGCAGAGCTCTCAGAATATACATGCCCCTGCAATGAAGAACAGCAGAAATGCCAAAGAAATGAGCAAGACCCCTCATAGGTGTCCGCATATCCCCAGCAACATTCCTCCACGTGTACAACAGCAAGTAAATACAAATAAAATAAACAAACCCTTTATTTTATTAAAAATCCGACTACAGCTAACCATAGGTGCACGGGTGTGCCCATCGCTTAGCTAAGGTTAATGCAGCTTAAATGGCTGAAGAGGATAACAAGGAAGATATATGCAAAAGAAGCATCCTAGCAATAGTGTAGTGGGCAGACCATTCGCCTTATGAGCAGGCATTCCTGATTCGAGTCCCACTGCAGCACTTTCCATGGCAAATCATGTCATGACCAATATTTTTGTTGCATACCCCACTAAATAACATATATTTGTGAACTGGAGTATTGCATTAAATGCACATGGGAGGTGTCAGTGTCATAATATTGCAAAGTCCCCAGATAAGCATATGTGCCCCATACAGTATATGTACACAGGAATCATGGATGCAAATGGAAGGTAAAATGTGTAATGAATGACAACTCCATACAGCTTCCAAATCCCCCACCTTCCCAAGAACCATGAGCTATAACTGTCCAAATCAGTGTAATTGTAAGCAGGAGTAAGCACTAGTAAGCAAGTGTAAGCACATTTAAGCACTAGTAAGTGAGTTTAAGCCCGATTGCATGGGGGTAAGCAATGCGCACACAGGTTAAGCAATTTTTAAGCTAACTCTCTGTAAGTATATGTAACCAGAGGTAAGCATTGCTTACCCTTGTGCAAACCCATGCAAACCCACTTACAACTGCTCAAAAGTGCCTTAATCACTCTGTATCCAACACCCCTTGTTCTGTCCAGCAACAAAATAAACAGCCTTGCAGGTCTTGAACCCAGGACCCTATAGTCACAGTAGTTAACCACCAAGCCATCACAGCATTGCAGAAGAATGAGGTATCACCAAACAAGTCTTCACTATAGTAAAATCAAACTTAACCTGTGAAAGGAATCAGTATACAGTCATATGTTCCATAACCCACTACATAACATAAATATGTGAACTGGAGTACAGCAGTAAGCCCAGAAGTGAGGTGTAATTGTAATAGAGTGTTGAAGTCCCCAATAAAACACAAGGATCGCGTACAGTGTACATAATGCAAAATCTAATGTAAGCAATGCTAAGCATTGCACAGGCCAGCTTAGGAGGTGTAAGCAATGTGTAGGCCAGCTAACTCATTGTGCCCAGTGGTATACCCCTTTAAACAATACCAGCCTTAGGTAAGCAGGTTTGCCCATAGCCTAGCCTTTTCAAAACTGGCCAATCATGGTAAAGTGTGAGAAATCAGCCCTACTTAAACCAAACAGGTGGGAATACACCTCATAACCGGTTGCAGCTTCCCCTTACAGGCACCATGTCTGGAACGGGAGATGGAGTGTGCTTTCGGGTGCAGCGCTGGTGCATCCAGGAGTCCAGAGTCATGGCAGGATTCCTTGTTAAAGACTATGAGCAGAGACTGCTGCAGGGCCAGTACCAGGGTTCCCAATATAAGGTGGAAGTCTGTGACGTCTTGCCCATGACCTCACCAGTGCAACTGACATTCCCTGAACTGGTGAGCAGGTCAGGCATCACTATGCCAATCTGAAGTGGCATATCTTGGAGCAGTGGATCCAAGAGGCTAGAACAGCAGGGGATTTTCCTGCTGTGTGTAAGTATCACTGCACTATGTGTGTAATAATAGCCAGGTCATGTATATCATGGATGGGTATGGCTAAATATTCCTCTTATGTCCTCCACAGCTGCAAGTGAGTGGGCTGAGAACCAGGAGCCCCATGGAAGTCACCTGGAGAGGTTGCAATGTGAGGCAGGTCAGTAATACTCTTGCATGTACTGTCATAGGAAATAAATCTTAAAGAATAAGTACATTAATTGCCTGAATAAAACCTGTATTGTTTAAGGCAAGTACTACATACACTGGAGGATATGGCAGGAAGAGTCTCATATAGTTTGTATGTAAATAAAAGCGTAATAGCCTGACAATAAAAGTCTAACTGCTGGACTGCATGTGTATACTCTGGTATCATATGGTAATGTAAATTTGCAATCACGTAATAGTACTGTTGTATTAAGCACTGTTGCCCACACTGTGCACTAAATAGAATGTGTAGGGATGCCTGTATATGACTGTTGTAATCCCTAGAGGCCATTTAGTAAAACTGAGAGACACATAGACAGGAAATAGGGAAAAGGCAGACAACAAAACCCCAATAGCACATGCAACTGAGATGTGAACTGTTGAATTTTTAGCACACACAGCCATAGTTCGAATCCTGGCAGTGGTAGTAGTCTGCATTCAGAATCATACCCCACAACTGTGCAGATATGTCCAGAATGTCCAATAAAGTCGCCCATATCTGTTGCCTGTCAACCTGTCCCCCTGGGAAATCAGTGGGATGATTCCAAATGTATAGGCAGCAAACAGTAAATACAACTGATTGACACACATCTATGAGAACAAAGCTGGCACACTAGCAACTCCCCAAAACCTTATGAGAGTAAGAAGCTATGTATGTCCCATTTACACCCCCATGTTGCCAAGGTGTGGCCAGAGTGTGTACAGTACCAGAGTGAGATGGATGTGCTTAATAGTAATGTGGAATCTGGTACTGTGTGTGGCAACATTCAGGTAGTGCTAACAAACATTTCTCCCACGGTTCTGTCAGATACCAACACTGTGCCCAGAAATACATGAATGATACCCTGTACTGGTACTGTTTACTTTGGTATTGTATGGCATTGTGACTGATGCAGTTGCTCTGAATAATAAGGCATCTTATTCACTGTCATCACTGTCGCCCACACTGTCCTACAAATATAACTATCTAGGAAATCCTGCATAAGAGTGTTGTAATACAAGGTCAGAATGCAAAACCACAGGAGAATTATAAGACAGAAAGGAGATGGGAGATATACAGCAATATCTATATAGCACACACCACTCTGATGGACAGTGTTTAAGTTGTAGCAGACACAGCCATGGCCTGAATCCTGGGAGTGGAAGTAGGCTGCATACAAATGTTTAGGCAGCAAACAGGGAATACAACTGATTGCCACACATCTATGAGAACAAACCTGTCACTCTAGCAACTCCCAAAACTGTTATGAGAGTAATAAGCCAAGTATGTCCTATCTACACCCCCATGTTGTCACGCTGTGACCAGAGTGTGTACAGTAACAGAGTGAGATGTATGTGTATAATACTAATGTGTAATCTGGAACTTTGTTTGGCAACATTCAGGTAGTGCTAACAAACATTGCTCCCACAGGTACATCGGATACAAACATCGTGCCGAGAAATAAAAATCTTGATACCCTATACTGGTACTGTTTACTCTGGTATTGTATGGAATTGTGAGTGTTGCAGTTGCTCTGAATAATAAAGTATCACTGATCACTGTCACCCACACTGTGCTACATAATATAACTGTGTAGGAAAGCATGTATATGTGTGTGTGTAAGGTCACTAAAGGTTGAAGAGGGAAATAGTCTAGATATGTCCTGGTACACCTGCATGTGGTCAAGACATGGCCAGAGTCTGTGCAGAAAGAGTTGGATAGCTATGTGCACAACATCAACCCGGAATCTGGGAGTATGTGTAGAAACAGTTAGTTAGTGTTAACAAACATTCTCTCCACAGGTATACCAGGTAAGAGGTGTATACTGCAGATAAAACCAGTTCATGTATAATGATGACGACAGCCATATCACTGTCCAAACTAAGGCTATAGACTAATGTAGCAATACATATAAGGTACAGATAACAGCACTGACTAGGAAAGTAATGTGGACTACAGGAATATAATAGTTGTTAATTGATATCTTTCTCTCCCCCAACCATATCTCCAACAATAAACTACATACCCACCTCAACCAGTATGTAATGACTTCACTTTTGTGATTATGTCCTATTGGTTGATATATATTTAAATTTGTTTCCATACATGTGCTATATTGAATTATTCCAACATTGGTGGCATTGTGCCATCAATGTACCTGCATGGTGTTGTTATTACTACTGTGGTCCCACAAATGCATGTGTTCCGTTTGCTATGCAACTGTTCCATATCTGGTGTCTGGGTTAATGGGAATATCTATGCATGCTGTTATACCTAACCCTGGAATGTGTTGACTATTACTAACCTCATATGATGATAAAAATAAAATATAAACACTGTAGCACGTTTTAGTAGGCCGGTCCCAGTGGACCCACCTGTCCCATCTCAGCTGGCCACGGCACCAGGCACCAGCATGTCTGGGGCCCAATCCGGCCCAATCCAGGACCTCCTCATCCATTGGTCCTGCACCACCTTCAGGTGCACCCACCTCAGGGGATGGGGATCATCCCCCCCTGGGAGCGGGTGCAGACAGGAACCTGTCACCCGTCACCAGGTCAGGGAGGTTGAAGATCTGCTACACCAGCTTGAGGGCTATGTGTCGCAACTAGGGGATTGGCCTGGCTCTGTAACTCAGCCCCCAGCACAGCCACCTTCGAGGCTGTGAAGGTGCAGTGGTGACTGCCCATGAGTGGGGATCTCAGTCCCACTGTTTCCACTTGGAGGCTCATGGGCTTCCCATTTCCCAACACCCCTCCCCATCAAGGTGTTTACCTCCCACATGTGTCATATACCACCCCTGTATGGGTCTTGTCTTGTCTGTTAACCTACTCAACCTACCTCCCCAAATATACATACTATCCCTCCCCAACATCCCACTCTCACCTGAAAAAAAGGGCAATCTGTTCCCCCCAAAAGATCTTGCCCCTTACATAGCTGTCCATTTTGCACATGTGTCCACTGGACATGTAATCTGGTCTAATTGGCATCACAACATATTATTGTTGCCCTCACCCCTCTCTCAGGGGTTTGAGTGTCCAAATCTACCTCCAAATTCAGTGTATATGCATAGCTGTTGCTGTAGAAGAAATGGGCAGCTACAGATCTTCCCTAAACCCTTCCTGCACATCCCTAGCTAATTTCCCTACTGTCTTTCCCTCTCTGTGCCCCTCTTTCACCACTTTCCTATCAGCCCTTTTTTTCTTTTCTTTTAAAGAAATTAGCATGGGGTTAAGCGGGAGTAAGTACATTTAAGCAGCAGTAAGCGGTTTTAAGCCTGTTTGTGCAGGGGTAAGCAATGCCTACACAGGTTAAGCAATTTAGAAGCTGAGCATAAGAAACTGTAACTGGAAGTTAGCAGTGCAAACCCGTGCAAACCTGCTTACAACTGCTTAAACGTGCATTAATCACTCTGTATCCAATGACCCTTGTTCTGTCCAGCAACAAAATAAACAGTCTCTGCAATTCTTGAACCCAGGACCCTGCACACCATAGCCAAAGTGATTTACCACTAAGTCATGTCAGATATACACAACCCTGATGTTTTCACAAATATATCATCCAGCCCAGTCATTCAACAGTACAGGGAATGTATTTCAACATGTAGATGTATGTGTGTGTGTGTGTGTGTATATATATATATATATATATATATATATATATATATATATATAATATCTAAATAGATATAATATATCTATATATGTAGAGATATATATATATATATATATATATATATATATATATATATATATATATATATAACATAATAGCAGAATAAAGGTACAAAATCAGGAACATGTTTTAAATACTACATTAATTCATAAAAAAGTTAATAGAGTAATACAGTTTTCATTTTCTAAAATAGAATAATACAGTTTGCATTTTCTGATTATGTTCTTTATCCTGAATAGGCTGTCATACAACTCTGTTAGGATAAAGCCAATAATGGCCTCTTCTCTCAAATGCACCCATTATAAAACCAGCTTTGCCCAGATGTGTGTATAGAAAGCTACTGTAGGTTATTGGGGGGGGGGGGGGGGTGCCGATTGTGTGGTTACTACGTTTTAAATTTTCTTCAGAGTCAAACCTTCGAGGTGCGCACAGGAGGTCATTATAGCTTGTGTTTGGGTTGAAGACACTGTTGCCATGGATTCTTTTACTTTTTTCATAGACCTCAGAGGTGTACAGAGAAAGTTACTATAGCTTTTGTAGGGGCAGTGTGCTGTCTAGGAGAAACAAAGTAGAATACATTACAATCATCCATTATTTTTTTCACTTTTCTCACAATCACAAATCAGGCACACATACAAGGGGCTGCTTCTGGGGCTTGGAGTGGGGAGGCATGCTATGTATATGCATGTCAGCAGTCATCTGAAATACATGAATGTGGCAAGTAGAACCTTGGCTTTCATCCCTATCTAACACCAGACAGATGCACAGACAATGACTGTCTGTTTTTTGGGGGTGGGGGTAGGGAGACAGGCGGTATTCCCATATAGGACCTGTGTATCCTCAGAACAATTGCTTGTCAGTTTATTGAGAGCTACTATTTTGTCAGCTTTGAACATTAGGACACAGATTATGTCTTCCTTGAAAGAAAGAAAAAAAAAAGACTGAAATTCTTTTCTTATTCTTTTCCTGATTTTTGTTGTGCCCACCATTGGATTAAAAGGCTGGGAAATGCTATAAAACGCACTCCAGAGCATTTATAACCCAATGGTTTCTTTGGCTCTGGCTTATTTCAGTTATTTCCTGAATAATTGTTACTGTGCTGTTTTGGTCAAGAAAGGTGTGTTGATAGGGTGCAAGCAAAGCTAAAGCAGAACAGCAACACTGAATTTATTGCCTTAATTATAATTTCTCTTCAAGCTAGCATTGGATAAAAAGGTTGAGTAAAAAGAAAAAAAAAGTACTTCAGAGCATATAGAAAGTTTAGTTTCTTGAAAAAGCTGAAAAGTAAGACAAAACGTGAGAAAAGAAAGAAAAGTGATATAAGTACTAACCTATGAATCTATGAATCTATGAAAAAGAAAGAAAAAATTAATGTGCACGGTGTGGGGAGCAAATTATAGGGGGGGGAAGCAGAGGAGAAGACTGGAGTGTGTGAGTGTGTGTGTGTGTGTGTGTGTGTGTGTGTGTGTGTGTGTGTGTGTGTGTGTGTGTGTGTATAATAGTAATGTGGAATCTGGTACTGTGTGTGGCAACATTCAGGTAGTGCTAACAAACATTTCTCCCACAGTTCTGTCAGATACCAACACTGTGCCCAGAAATACATGAATGATACCCTGTACTGGTACTGTTTACTTTGGTATTGTATGGCATTGTGACTGATGCAGTTGCTCTGAATAATAAGGTATTACTCATCACTGTCACCCACACTGTCCTACAAAATATAACTATCTAGGAAATCCTGCGTAAGAGTGTTGTAATACAAGGTCAGAATGCAAAACCACAGGAGAATTATAAGACAGAAAGCAGAGAGGAGATATACATCAATATCTATATAGCACACACCACTCTGATGGACAATGTTTAAGTTGTAGCAGACACAGCCATGGTCTGAATCCTGGGTGTGGAAGTAGGTTGCATACAGAATCATACCCCACAACTGTACAGATAAGACCAGAATGTCCAGTATATGGGCCCATATCTCCTGCCTGTCACCCTGTCCCCCTGGGAAGTGTGTGTGTGTGTGTGTGTGTGTGTGTGTGTGTGTGTGTGTGTGTGTGTGTGTGTGTGTGTGTGTGTGTGTGTGTGTGTGTGTAGACTTAGGACACCATTTCACCTAAGTCCAGACAAGTACACAGAGTTGTTCCAATCTATCATTGCTGCAAGTAAATGCCAAATATCATACCTCTCAACCTTTTAAAGCAAGAAATCTGGACAAATCCATAAATAAAAGTGGGACAAAAGCCCAAAAGTAGGAACAATTTTTAAATATTGCTCTTACAAACTTAGAAAGTTGACATAATAACAGGTGTTGCATTAGCATGAATTTTCTGAAGGCTATGAAGTCTGAAATTCAAATATCTGTCATTATTTTCTAACTTCAGTATTTAATTATTTGTCACTAATTTGCCAGAAAGCCACAATTTTATGAAAAAAAATTACCAAAAATATGAGGCAAAAATCTGGACATTTTGAAAAAATCTGTACAGTTGAGAGGTATCAAAGCCAATAACAGTGAATGTTTCTTTGTGACATGAGCCAACATAGTGTAGTGCACAGGCCTGTTATAATGTAAGAGCATTGTAGCTATAGGTCAGTCTGTGCATGCTACTCCTAAAAGTTTGCAGCATGAACTAAAAGGTTGCTTAGGAGGGGTGGCAGGGACAGGGTGATATTTAGACTGGAAGTACCTAGGGGGCCCCCAACTTGATATTTGCTGGGGGCCCTCAAAATGCTAACATCGGCTGTGCCCACATCCCACTGTATGTTAATATTGTCTCTGCATCTGCAGGACAGAAAGGGGAGAAAGAAATGCTGGTAATTATATAAACTTTTGTGATTCTAGTCCTGAGTACTATACAGGTTCCATTATTTCTTAAATTTATAATGTTTGAGTGGGTGGAAATGAAGAAGATAGAGTTCTTAATAAACAGACCAGATTGCAGCCAATTACAGTAGTGTGTACTTTCTAATACTTCATTATGCAGCAATAATCCTTGCACTGTTGGGTTAGGGGCAGTTGCTTTCCTAATTTTTCTATGGCCTGCCTGAACATTTTTTTTTTTGCCACCTAGTCACTAAAGGACATGCCACCCGTGACTGCAAGTCATTGCTTCTGTGAGCTGCTCAGTAGTCAATGCATATGACACCTGGACTGACAGAAGTATTTATGTGCAGTCTGCCAGAAAGTTAAAATACAAAATTAAATAACAAAGAATTTTACCTTTTAGTCTCAGTCAAGAATAACACTTCAGGATGTGCAAAGTACTTGTTTATTTCATAAACAGCACTGGGAGACTGCCTACCAAAATTTTTAGAACAGTCTAAAAGAACAAAGGAAAAAAGTAAACATATATACCCCCGGATTTACTAATATTCCATGCAGGACTAGCTTACTCCTGCATGGAAGCAGCCGTTTAGGAGCAGGACAGCAGCATGCCATGCATATTAATGAGGCGCACTGCCTGAGCTCCTAATCTTACACAGAGCGTGTAAGAGTGCAGGGGGCATGTCTGAGAGGAGAGTTGTCAGTATATACATGCCCCTGCAATGAAGAACAGCAGAAAGGCTCAAGAAATGAGTGAGATCACTCATAGGTGTCCGCATATCCCCACCAACATTCCCCACATGTACTACAGCAAGTAAATACAAATAACATGAACAAACCCTTTTTTTTATTAAAAATCTGATTAAAGCAAACCATAGGTGCTCGGGTGTGCCCATCGCTTAGCTATGGTTAATGCAGCTTAAATGGCTGAAGAGGATAACAAGGAAGATATATGCAAATGAAGCAGTATAGCAATAGTGTAGTGGGCAGAGCATTCGCCTTATGAGCAGGCATTCCTGGTTCGAGTCCCACTGCAGCACATTCCATTTTCCATGGCAAATCATGTTATGACCAATATTTTAGTTGCATAACCTACTAAATAACATATATTTGTGAACTGGAGTACTGCATTAAATGCACATGTGAGGTGTCAGTGTCATAATGTTGCAAAGTCCCCAGATAAGCACATGTGCCCCATACAGTATATGTACACAGGAATCATGGATACAAATGGAAGGTAAAATGTGTAATGAATGACAACTCCATACAGCTTCCAAATCCCCACCTTCCCAAGAACCATTAGATATTACTGTCTAAATCAGTGCAATTGTAAGTGGGAGTAAGCACTAGTAAGCAAGTGTAATCATATTTAAGCACTAGTAAGTGAGTTTAAGCCTGTTTGCATGGGGGTAAGCAATGTGCACACAGGTTAAGCAATTTTGAAGCTAACTCTCTGTAAGCATATTTAACCAGAGGTTAGCATTGCTTACCCTCATGCAAACCCATGCAAACCCACTTACAACTGCTCAAAAGTGCCTTAATCACTCTGTATCCAATGGCCCTTGTTCTGCCCAGCAACAAAATAAACAGCCTTGCAGGTCTTGAACCCAGGACCCTATACACTATAGTCACAGTAGTTAACCACCAAGCCATCACAGCAGTACAGAAGAATGAGGTATCACCAAACAAGTCCTCACTATAGTAAAATCAAACTGAACCTGTGAAAGGAATCAGTATACAGTCATATGTTCCATAACCCACTACATAACATAAATATGTGAACTGGAGTACAGCAGTAAGCCCAGAAGTGAGGTGTAATTGTAATAGAGTGTTGAAGTCCCCAATAAAACACAAGGACCCCATACAGTGTACGTACACATGAATCATGGATACCAGGCATATATATAAGATGTAATGAATAATAAATCAATGCCAAAAAGAAAATATAATGCAAAGTCTAATGTAAGCAATGCTAAGCATTGCACAGGCCAGCTTAGGAGGTGTAAGCAATGTGTAGGCCAGCTAACTCAATGTGCCCAGTGGTATACCCCTTTAAACAATGCCAACCTTAGGTAAGCAGGTTTGCCCATAGCCTAGCCTTTTCAAAACTGGCCAATCATGGAAAAGTGTGGGAAATCAGCCCTACTTAAACCCAACAGGTGGGAATACATCTCATAACTGGTTGTAGCTTCCCCTTGCAGGCACCATGTCAGAAAAGGGAAAGGGAGTGCGCTTCTGGGCGCAGTGCTGGTGCATCCAGGAGTCCAGAGTCATGGCAGGACTCCTTGTCAAAGACCATGAGCAGAGACTGCTGCAGGGCCAGTACCAGGGTTCCCAATATAAGGTGGAAGCCTGGGACCATCTTGCCCATGACCTCACCAGTGCCACTGGCATACCCTGAACTGGTGAGCAGGTCAGGCATCACTATGCTGACCTGAAGTGGCATAAGGGGGACCTCTTGGAGCAGTGGATCCAAGAGGCTAGAATGGCAGGGGATGTCCCAGCTGTGTGTAAGTATCACTCCACTATGTGTGTAATAATTGCCAGCTCATGTATATCATGGATAGGTATGGCTAAATATTCCTCTTATGTCCTCCACAGCTGCAAGTGAGTGGGCCATGAACCAGGAGGCCCATGGAAGTCACCTGGAGAGGTTGCAATGTGAGGCAGGTCAGTAATACTCTTGCATGTACTGTCATAGGAAATAAATCTAAAAGTATTAGTAAATTAATTGCCTGTATAAAACCTGTATTGTTTAAGGCAAGTACTGCATACACTGGAGAATATGGCAGGAAGAGTCTCATATAGTTTGTATGTAAATAAAAGCATAATAGCCTGACAATAAAGGTCTAACTGCTGGACTGCATGTGTATACTCTGGTATCATATGGTAATGTAGATTTGCAATCACGTAATAGTACTGTTGTATTAAGCACTGTTACCCACACTGTGCACCATAAATAGAATGTGTAGGAATGCCTGTATATGACTGGTGTAATCCCCAGAGGCCATTTAGTACAACTGAGAGACACATAGACAGAAAACAGTGAAAAGGCAGACAACAAAACCCAAATAGCACATGCAACTGAGATGTGAACTGTTGTATTTTTAGCACACACAGCCATGGTTTGAATCCTGGCAGTGGTAGTAGTCTGCATACAGAATCATACCCCACAACTGTACAGATATGTCCAGAATGTCCAGTAAAGTGGCCCATATCTGTTGCCTGTCAACCTGTCCCCCTGGGAAATCAGTGGGATGATCCCAGATGTATAGGCAGCAAACAGGAAATACAACTGATTGACACACATCTATGAGAACAAAGCTGGCACACTAGCAACTCCCCAAAACCTTATGAGAGTAAGAAGCCATGTATGTCCCATTTACACCCCCATGTTGTCAAGCTGTGGCCAGAGTGTGTACAGTAACAGAGTGAGATGTATGTGCATAATAGTAATGTGGAATCTGGTACTGTGTGTGGCAACATTCAGGTAGTGCTAACAAACATTTCTCCCACAGGTCTGTCAGATACCAACACTGTGCCCAGAAATACAAGAATGATACCCTGTACTGGTACTGTTTACTTTGGTATTGTATGGCATTGTGACTGATGCAGTTGCTCTGAATAATAAGGTATTACTCATCACTGTCACCCACACTGTCCTACAAAATATAACTGTCTAGGAAATCCTGTATAAGAGTGTTGTAATACAAGGTCAGAATGCAAAACCACAGGAGAATTATAAGACAGAAAGCAGATAGGAGATATACAGCAATATCTATATAGCACACACAACTCTGATGGACAGTGTTTAAGTTGTAGCAGACACAGCCATGGTCTGAATCCTGGGAGTGGAAGTAGGCTGCATACAGAATCATACCCCACAACTGTACAGATAAGACCAGAATGTCCAGTATATGGGCCCATATCTGCTGCCTGTCACCCTGTCCCCCTGGGAAGTCTGTGGGATGATCCCAGATGTTTAGGCAGCAAACAGGGAATACAACTGATTGTCACACATCTATGAGAACAAACCTGTCACTCTAGCAAC
This sequence comes from Protopterus annectens, assembly GCF_019279795.1. NCBI lineage: Eukaryota > Metazoa > Chordata > Ceratodontiformes > Protopteridae > Protopterus > Protopterus annectens. Next base: position 4,377,326 of record NC_056745.1, on the reverse strand, counting down.
TCCCAAAACTGTTATGAGAGTAATAAGCCAAGTATGTCCTATCTACACCCCCATGTTGTCAAGCTGTGACCAGAGTGTGTACAGTAACAGAGTGAGATGTATGTGCATAATACTAATGTGTAATCTGGAACTTTGTGTGGCAACATTCAGGTAGTGCTAACAAACATTGCTCCCACAGGTACGTTGGATACAAACACTGTGCTGAGAAATAAAAACCTTGATACCCTGTACTGGTACTGTTTACTCTGGTATTGTATGGAATTGTGAGTGTTGCAGTTGCTCTGAATAATAAAGTATCACTGATCACTGTCACCCACACTGTGCTACATAATATAACTGTGTAGGAAAGCATGTATATGTGTGTGGTAAGTCACTAAAGGTTGAAGAGGGCAATAGTCTAGATATGTCCTGGTACACCTGCATGTGGTCAAGACATGGCCAGAGTCTGTGCAGAAAGAGATGGATAGCTATGTGCACAACATCAACCTGGAATCTGGGAGTATGTGTAGAAACAGTTAGTTAGTGTTAACAAACATTTCCTCCACAGGTATACCAGGTAAGAGGTGTATACTGCAGGTAAAACCAGTTCATGTATAATGATGATGACAGCCATATCACTGTCCAAACTAAGGCTATAGGGTAGTGTAGTAATACTTGTAAGGTACAGATAACAGCACTGACTAGGAAAGTAATGTGGACTACAGGAATATACTAGTTGTTAATTGACATCTTTCTCTCCCCCCACCATATCTCCAACAATAAACTACATACCCACCTCAACTGGTATGTAATGACTTCACTGTTCTGATTATGTCCTATTGGTTGATAATTATTTAAATCTGTTTCCATGCATGTGCTATATTGAAATATTCCAACATTGGTGGCATGGTGCCATCAATGTACCTGCATGCTGTTGTTATTACCACTGTGGTCCCATATATGCATGTGTTCTGTTTGCTATGCAACTGTTCCATATCTGGTGTCTGGGTTAATGGGAATATCTATGCATGCTGTTATACCTAACCCTGGAATGTGTTGACTATTACTAACCCACATATGATGATAAAATCTAAACACTATAGCACGTTTGGGAAGGCTGGTCCCAGTGGACCCACCTGTCCCACCTCAGCTGGCCATGGCACTGGGCACCAGCATGTCTGGGGCCCAACCCGGGACTTCCTCATCCATTGGTCCTGCACAACCTTCAGGTGGAACCACCTCAGGGGATGGGGCTCCCCCCTGGGAGTGGGCGCAGACAGGAACCTGTTACCCGTCACCAGGTCCAGGTCATGGTGTATAGCGAGCTCAACCAGCAGTTTGTTGATCTGCTATGCCAGCTCGAGGGCCATGTGTCACAACTAGAGGGTCAGCCTGGCCCTCTTACTCGGCCTCTAGCGCAGCCACCTTCATGGCTGTGAAGATGCAGTGGTGACTGCCCATGGGTTGGGGTCTCAGTCCCACTGTTTCCACTAGGGGGCTAACGGGCTTCTGATTTCCCAATACCCCCTCCTCATCAAGATGTTTACCCCCACATGTGTCATATACTGCCCCTGTATGCATCTTGTTTGTCTTGTCTGTTAACCTACCCAACCTACCTCCCCAAATATACCTACTATCCCTCCCCAACATCCCACTCTCACCTGAAAAAAAAGGGCAATCTGTTCCCCAAACAAAATCTTGCAGCATACATAGATGTCCATTTTGCACACGTGTCCACAGGACACATGTAATCCAGTCTAATTGGCATCACAATTTATTATTGTTGTCCTCACCCACCTCTCAGGGGTTTGAGTGTCCAAATCTACCTCCAAATTCAGTGTATATGCACAGCTGTTGCTGTAGAAGAAATGGGCAGCTATGGACCTTCCCTACACCCTTCCTGCACATCCCTAGCTATTTTCCCTACTGTCTTTCCCTCTTTGTGCCCCTTTTTCACCACTTTCCTATCAACCCTTTTTTCTTTTCTTTTAAAGAAATTAGCATGGGGGTAAGTGGGAGTAAGCACTTTTAAGCAGCAGTAAGTGGGTTTAAGCCTGTTTGCATGGGGTAAGCAATGCCTACACAGGTTAAGCAATTTAGAAGCTAACTGAGTATAAGAAACTGTAACTGGAAGTTAGCAGTGCTTACCTCCATGCAAACCTGCTTACAACTGCTTAAAAGTGCCTTAATCACTCTGTATCCAATGGCCCTTGTTCTGCCCAGCAACAAAATAAACAGCCTCTGCAAGGCTCAAACCCAGGACCCTGCACACCATAGCCAAAGTGATTTACCACTAAGCCATGTCAGATATACATAACCCTGATGTTTTCACAAACATATCATCCAGCCCAGTCATTCAACAGTACAGGGAATGTATTTCAACATGTAGATGTATGTGTGTGTGTGTGTGTGTGTATATATATATATATATATATATATATATATATATATATATATATATATATATATATATATATATATATATATATATATATATATATATATATATATATATATATATATATATATATATATATATATAAACATATATACATACATATGCATACATCTATAGATATATATGTCTACATCTATATGGATATATATACATATATATATATATATATATATATATATATATATATATATATATATATATATATATATATATATATATATATATATATATATATATATATATATATATATATATATAGGTATATACAGACATACATCTGTAGATAAAAATGGGAACATAACAAAAACATATATGTCCACATGCACCGTTAATGGGGTTGAGAGGCCCCAAACAACATACGTCTTGTATGAATAGGTATTCCCCCACAGCCAAACATGTCTGCCCTGCAATACACTACCAACTGTTGCAGATCCCATAACCAGGACCTGACACGACATGGGCACAAGATGTTAACAGTACTCCATCCCACCTGTATGATGTCAGGCTGGTATCAGTAACATATCATGCAGTACAGTCTGGCTCCCATAGGGAATGTACAATGTGGAAGCAATCAACATCCCTAGGATACATATACACAGACACATATATGCAGATATATATATATATATATATATATATATATATATATATATATATATATATATATATATATATATATATATATATATATACATACACAGAGATATGTATAGTAAGATACATATGTAGAAGGTGCACACAATATGGAACAGCCACTATGCCTACAGTTACCACCTTACCAACTGGACACTGTATGAGCCACCCATACAAATGACAATCATTGCCTGCAACATATACCCACAGAGAGGTCAAAGGATATAACACCACACACAGGTTTGCATACATGGGAAAGCTTTATTTGTGTACTATTACAGTTGTATATGCCATGTCATATAGCTGTTTAGACACTGACATCCATATAAACAGAGTAATGCAACTGTGAAACAGTTATACTAATACAGTAGTCTGGAAAGGTTTACATATGTTGCTGTCCAGGCCGAGGCCTTCAAGTAGTACAATAGTAAAGACAGACTGGGCCACAGGATACCAAACAATCAACAGTAAGTAATGCAGATGTATAGTTCAGCAGCCTCTATCTACACTCTGTACACAATCCCTAGGGGTAAAGACCTCAGTTGACACAATGGGATGTAACTGTTACATAACAAGGCATAACTGACACCATCACAAGCACACTGACAAACAGAACAGTCTGTATGGCAGGAGGCAGTAGGCCTGCATTTACCCAAGGTGGATTGTATGGTAATGTACATCCAGATACCTTAAGGCAGCTTACCCTGATACCCCCACATGTTGTAACAGCCTAGGTTAGTTATGGTGCATCCCCTAGACTCAATAATACAGGGCCATATACCACTGTTACATACACTGGCCTCTGGAGTGCATAAGGGCACACATGTATTGTGTAGGTGAAGCCCACACATATATGGCCCCAACCCCACAGTATGTGTGGGGGACACAACAGCAGTGGACTGATGGCAGGAATGGCAGCATGACATACTCACAGCCCACTACAGAACAACCCCTGACAGCATGTCATATGTGCAAAGCCTGGTATGTAGGTGGAGGACAGAGGCTGGAACACAGGCCCATATGTGGAAAACTGTTGTCATACACTAAGCAAGTCACTGGTGTTACAGGATAGTCTGCAACATACCCTTAGTCAGGAATATGAAGTTAGAAACAGAAATGGATGTAGCCATGTACTGATAGCACTCAACACACACACTGCCAGTGAAATATCTGACACAAGACCTGTGTGGTGGACAGACAAAACATAATAGGCACACCTCTGGCCATCAAGAGGATAGGCCCACAGTTGAGAGCTATGCAGACAGACTGCATTCCAAGTTAAACTAGTATGTACACACAAACCCTGTAACACCAGTGCTATACAATGCATACAACAACTCTACTCACACTCTGTCTGTAGTTCTGGAACCTCCTACAAATATGTAGCTGGCCTGAGTGTGCAGGTTCTCCTGTAAGAGGTATTGCTACCTGCTGTCTGTAACACTGATGCCCACACACAGGAAGGATGTCCATCACACAGGAAAGGTAAAGGGACCATGCCCACATGATGTAGGGATTTATAGTAGGTGGTTGCCATGACAGTGGTAATTGGAAGTACTACACAGCAAGCTGCATGCAGGTAGCAAGTGGAGGACACTGATTGGTGCAGAGGCCATCACCTGATCATGTGCATCACCTACAAAATCCATGCTGCAATCTATTCAAAGCAGCTCAATCCATTTACTGGAGAGAGACTGAGAGAGAGAGAGAGAGAGAGAAAGAGAAAGCCAAAGCCAAAGCAAAAAAAAAATAATTACATCCAGCAAACTATCCAGAACAGACATCATTCCCACAACAGGTATGTGAAGTATATATGCATGTAATTGAATGTAGTACTTGGTCCATAATAATGGGATAGATGATGTGGAATGATTTATATGTGCCATCAGGTGTTGTTGTAATGATGTTCAACTGAACAACTGCTATGGACAATAGTGTCTGTCCCTGTGGGTAGTGGGCCATAGCCATCAACTGTGCAGATCAGCACTGACTGACAAGATGTAAGCCATCATAGTGTGTGTTGTGTAATGGGAAGTATGTATATTACATGGCCAATAGCTGGTGGTGGAAGTAATGCCATTATGATGGACACATGGGATCCACAGCCCACCCCTTGCAGGATACTCAGGTTAATCTGTAATGTAGCATGCAGGAATGCCATAGGTGTGTAATAGGGTTACCTGCAATCTGGTCCTACATATACCCCCTAATGTCAGGCTGTGTCCATATGTGGCACCTGTCTGTGTTGTAGCAAGGCAGAACAGTGCAGCTGTGCAGGAAGGTGTTGTGAGATTGTGGACCTGATGTCTGAATGTACCCCACATATAGGTATGCATATGTATGTACATATATATATATATATATATATATATATATATATATATATATATATATATATATATATATATACATGTATGTCCACAAATATACAGATACCCATGTGTAGACATATATATGAGCACATATATACATCACATATATCTACACATATATAGATATATACCTATATGCACATGTCTACATATATACAAACACACACACAAACATATATGTATGTAAATACATGTCCCCTATATTACTACCACAGTGCTGCATGCTATGTGTGAGGAAACAGCACACATAGCAATACACACAGATATCTACAGCTGGCAGTGTGTGCAACATGGATGGGTATGTCACATGTTAACCCCTTGTTGGGACCACATTGCCCTTGTCTGTGAAGTATGGAATGGGAATATGGGGAAGTATGGCAGGTATAGTTGTGGAGGTGGTCAGGGTTGGTAGATATAGAGGACAGTCTACAGGGGTGGTATGTGACACATGTGGTGGGTAAACACCCTGGATGGTGTGTGTGGTCTGTGATGTGGATGCCCCATGGGCCCCAATATGGACACAATGGGAACAAGCCTCCCACCCACTGCTACTCACAACAGCAGTCCATGTCCTGAAGGTGCCTGGCCTGGAGGCTGAGCAGGAGGAGCATGTTGGCCCTGTGAATGTGTACTGGGTGCCTCAGAGTGATGTAGCACATCCCACATGTGTCTGTGGAGCCTGTTATGGAACAGACCCTGGACCTGACCTCAGGGGACAGGAACATGTCTGTGTGTGCCCCAGGGGGGACAACATTCCCTGGGTTGGTTCCACCTGATGGTATTGCTGGACCAGTACATGAGGAGGCCCCAGGGTGGGACACACATGTGATGTGGCCAGGTAACATGGGCAGATGGGTTTGGAGAGGTGGTTCTGCTGGGCAATAGTACATATACATGCTATTGTGTCACTGTTATAGAACATATGTTGGTAGTAATAGTCTACACAATCCCAGAACATGTCCAACAGCATGCATAGATATCCCCAATAACACAGAATGTCAGATGTGCAGCAATCACAAAGCAGCCATACCACAGGCATATATGGAACCATAGTGGCCCTGACAATGGCATGCAGGTGAATAGTCTGTAACAGGCCAGCAATGATAGTGTCCACACAGGGAACATGGCTACAAACACATAGCAGAAAGTGTGGTACAATACAATATCTGTCCCACTGGTAGGTAAGCTGTAGCCATACCTAATGAGTTGTGTGTACAGTTTGTTGTCACTGATATGGTGGGGGGTGACAGAGATGTGTATTAAGAACTGTGGTAACCTTGCTGTATGAGTTGCTCAGACCTGTTTCCATCTTTATGTCTTTCAGCCAAGATGTCACATGCATGTCTGCCAACATATTCAGCTGCCGAAAATGAAGTGCTGATCATGTATTTAATCCAGCACTACCCTGTGCTGTTTGGCCAGGCCACCCATGACCAGCAGGAGTGGACCACCCTGTGGAATGACCTAGTCCACAGGGTCAATGATGTCGGACTGCACAACCGCAGTTATGAGCAGGTCCGGCATCATTGTTCTGACCTGCTTCGCAATGCCTGTCGGCATGCTGCTGCAGTCCAGGGGGATCACCTCACCATGGGGGGGCCATGCCATCCATCCCCCGACATGTGTGGAGGAGCTCCTGGCCAGCCTCGTGGCACCTGCCCATCCAGCCAGCCACCAACCACCAGACACCTTTGTGGAGGTGGGTGCCACCCACACACCAGCTGAGGAGCATGCAGGTAAGGCCACAGGGCACATCAGTAGACCACTGTTGCATATACATCTGCATCGGTACAGGTAGATCATGCATATCTGACATGTCATAGATATATTGTGTTGCTGCATAGTAGTGATAAACAGATGTCCATATGTGGTAGTATTGTGGAAATGTACTGTTGATGTATTGTAATACTGCACCCACCCTGTAGCACTGCCACAGGTGTGGCCACTGACATTGCATCTCTCACCCTCTTATGTAGGTCCCTCTGGGATACCACCAAGGCAGCAGCCTGTAGCTGGTGAGTATGGTTTATGTAGATGCTTGCCAACACACCGGGCATGTAATGGTGATGGTATATTCCATGCACACATCTAACACACCTACCCAGAATGCATGCTGTACATGTGCATGTATTGTTGCTGTGAAATGCATGGCATCACAGGGGTGACCATGATGGGGTATTGGAAGGGTATGTCAGACACCTGCATGATAACTAACATCCTGTCATTGTGGAATGTGTCCACAGGGAGTAACATAATGGTGGGAGACATGGCCTACAGTAGGGACATGTTTGGAACAACACCCATATACAGTGCAACACCAGTGTATATACCTGTAGGACAATGGCAACTGCTGCAGAGATACACTATGGCATAAGGCATTACAGTAGTCCACATTATCAGCTGGGACTAGGCTGTAACATGTGGTGTTCAGTGTATGGGACACTGCAAAGTGACACACATGTGTAGGGCTTACTTGTCATGCATCTGCAAATAGGCTGAAGGAGGGGTGTCAGCATGACACACCAGTGCACTGCAGCAGGGATCCTAAGGATGCTAAGAATGGCTGTATCTGCACATAGTCAGGTTCAGGACCTGTGGCAGATGTAACCCTACCCCCACAGCAATAGTGATGGCAGTGTGTGAACACCAAGGGATGTGCACATGAGTAGACCTTGCAATCATGCAGAATAGGGGACATGTGTAGGGCAGACTGAACATACACTGGCAAATGCAGATGGCCCATGCTGGTATACCCCTGCCAGGAGTAGTGACTGCTGTAGTACACACAACAAGAGGTGCAACAAACCATCATAAGGTGTGCACACATATGCCCACACAGTGTTTATGCTTAGTGGTCAGCATCCACACACCTAACACATTCCGTAGACACTGCATGTGAAAGTACAGGACATATGTCACATATCGGGCTCATGTACTGTTAAGATATGCAGTGATGTGGTCCCATGGCAGATCAAGGATGGGTACATCATATCAATAAGGGTGTGTACACCCCCTATAGCCATGGTTTGCTCTGATGGTTGTCAGAGTAAGAGTATTGGATTGGTCATACATGGTCTGCTGATGTTGAGAGCTGTAAATCAGACATCAGGCATTCACAAATGACATCTGTCCACATATCATCCCAGGTATGTGTTGCTGGAAAACATAGGGGCTGTGAGCATTAAAGCTGACATAACTGACACAGTAGTACACATTCAGCAATGGGCTGTACACCTGTGAGGTGTGGTGCACAGTACATGGCAGGGTGCAGAACAGGTGCACAGAAATACTGTGTTCATGGGTGCAGTGGTATCCAGGGGAAGGGGCTTCACCTAGTGACACAGCACATGCATCACACACATGTATACTGTTGCTAGCATGGATTGACTATAGCTGCACTGCATGCTGTTGGGTACCATATGTTATGCATGTTGACAGATGGGTAATAGGAGGACTGTGTGTACTATCATTGTGCAACCTCACCTGTATGTGTGTGTGTGTGTGCATCCTGGTGGGTAGTTAGTTTGTCTGTAGGGTCACTCTGGTGAAGTGGAGGGAGGTTGATGCATGTAGGATGCTTGTGTGCATGTGTGTGTGTTTGTGTGGCTGGCCATGTATGCACATGTGTGATTGTGGGGTGTTCATACAGCAGTACCTCCCTCTGGGATCATGCAGTACATGTACATGGACTGCCACATTACACACCAGGAATACTTGTCATGTGTGTAATCACAGGACAGCTGATAGTATAATATGGTCTGTAGCATGGAACAGGCATTGAGAGGGAAGGTAGACACCAGGTACACCCTTAATATCGCATTCAGCAGAGAGGTCACCTACAACCCACGTATGCAGCACTACAGATGCATTGGGAAGTACTAGTCAACACCAGGAGTGTATCCAAATATTACAGTTGTCACATGATAGGCTGAATGAGCAGCATATCTGGCATGTACTGAGCATTACATACACATGACACACCAGTGCATGATATTATGGATAGAACATAGTAGCCCACACATATAGGGGCCATGCTCATGATGTCTGGACATACAGAGGGTGCATACTGAATGACAGCAGTGAGGCCATGTAAAACCACTACACACAGGTCAGGCAGGTAATGTAGTAACAGGTCTTGTGTTGTGACTGCTTGTGTAGGCATTTAGAGGACTGATATGTTAATGAGTGGTATCAATGTGTGTATGTTAACAAGTGTGATGCAGGATGGGGTACCACATGGACATATATGTGGGACTGTCTGTAAAGCCATGGACAGGTAGGTATTATGTGTGTGTGTGTGTGTGTGTGTGTGTGTGTGTGTGTGTGTGTGTGTGTGTGTGTGTGTGTGTGTGTGTGTGTGTGTGTGTGTGTGTGTGTGTGTGTGTACTGTTAGGCAATGCTGTACAGGTTTTAAAGTGCATTTATTGTTTTCCCCACAGGTGGCGAGGTGGGTCAGGGTCCCTCCTGCATGCAATCTGATGTTGGTGTCCATACAGACACCGAAGATGATGATAGTACTGTTGAGGCACAGGTGGGGTTGTCAGGGGCTGACACTGCACCAACATTTGACATCCCCTTTTAGCCACCCCAACCCTGCACACAGTTTCAGTGCCTATACATACCCCATCACCAGTGGCCATAGTGGAGGGACAGCTGGCATTTGGTGGCAGTGCACAGGAAAGTGTGGTAACCATGCCTACTGTGTCTGGTCACAGCAGGCATAGCCAGATGTCTGGCAGGGCACCACATAGGCAGATGTCCCAGGGTGCTCATGGTAGGGCCGCTGGACATCATGCCCCTGGCAGAGGCAACATAGCTGGTACCAGCAGGTGCATGTTTCAGGCTGTCATGGTGGTGCAGGCACATATAGAACATTACACCAGACAGGGCCTGAGGCTGCAGAGGGCTGCTCTCACATCTGCAAGTGACAACATCCGTGAACTGGCTGGTGCCATCCGTGGATTAACTGAGTTCATGGATAGATGGTCTGGTGAGATGATGGCCCTCATCGACCGTGGTCTGTCTGTGCTTGAACATGTGGTGGGAGTGCAGTGATGGCTGCGTGGATGTAGGCCAGCAACACCAACAGCTGGCAGTCAATGTGGATGTGCTAGGACACCAAGGGGCTCCCATAGTGGCAGTACCAGCCCTGGCAGTGTGGGGGGTGCTGTCCACACCACACCACAGCAGGCCATGTGCATGTGGTCCTGGCCAGTCCCAGGAGGGACCTGGTACCAGCAGACATTTGTCATCAGCAGGTGAGAGTAGCACATTGAGGCCTGTACCTGGATGTGCCCATGGAACCCCTGGCAGGCACAGTCCACATGTCCATGGCCAGAGGCAGTGAACTGCACACCCTGCCAGGTATGGTCTGCAGCTGTCCATAAACACCTGTGTAGGGCAGCCACATGGCAGAACTGTGTGCATGCATACCCACACACTATACAAACACACCTAGGGCAACCCCATACCTACACACACCACAGCACCATGCCCAGCTCACCACAGTACACCCCTCACCCACACACATGGTGTCAAATGTATGGCCCACCCTCGGCCTCTGGCAAACCAACATCACACCCTGTGCATATGATGATACCTGTGCCACATCCCTGTCATCCATACCATCAATGCAGGGACAGGCTAATATGGTTCTGATGCACATGGTGACTGTACTACAGTGTACCACAGTACTGCAGTGTAACATGTTGTAAGGAGTAAAGTGTAATGCATATATGGCAGGTAGTGTAGCCATCCAGCAATGATGCATTATAGCTGTTAGTAACACTGGTTGGTTGTGGTCTCTATAATGTTATCCATTTGTGTTGTAGGTGTACATGTGTCAGCACAAGGATGCCCTGTGCATATGATGATACCTGTGCCACATCCCTGTCATCCATACCATCAATGCAGGGACAGGCTAATATGGTTCTGATGCACATGGTGACTGTACTACAGTGTACCACAGTACTGCAGTGTAACATGTTGTAAGGAGTAAAGTGTAATGCATATATGGCAGGTAGTGTAGCCATCCAGCAATGATGCATTATAGCTGTTAGTAACACTGGTTGATTGTGGTCCCTATAATGTTATCCATTTGTGTTGTAGGTGTACATGTGTCAGCATGAGGATGGTCTGCAGTCATATTCCACAATGGGGTATGGCACTGTGGTGACACCATGGCTGTGACATATCTGGGGTACAGTTGAACACATGTCACAGGTTACTAAAATGGTTATTGCCTGTGCCACATGGACAGGTGACCCACTGAGGCATGTATACCCTGCAACCTGATGTAGACCCATCCACATACATGCACACTGTTACTTGGCAACACTGGGACTAGACCCCTACCTAGCTATGTAGTGATACTGAAGTGTGTGGCTTACATTGCACACACCACACAGCATTTAGGGTGAGGTGTGTCCCAGGTTACATGTTACATGCAGAACATCCCCAGACATGTACAGTATGCTAATGGGGATGTAATGGGTGTATATGGACAATATGTAGTGTGACATACCTTCATATACACATTAACAGACACATAACAGGCAGACACACATCTGAGATACCAGGGCCTATCGCTGCTAACTAACTTGACCATGTGTCCAATGTGTTACAGGTAGGCTGCACACAGCACATGCATAACTGGCTTGGATTGTGGTATCAGTTACCTGTATGGTTGATGGTGACAGTGGTAACCATAATGTGGTACATGGGACATATACTGGGTGTACCTTGGTGTAATGACAGTGTACACAGCACCCACATCCCCAGTGGATATTGTACTCCCTGAAACCCATGATGACACTCTGCCATACCCACCATCACACATTGGCTGCAACTGTGATACAACCCATAGTATACCCCAACAGTGGTACTACAGGGATATGCATCTAATGCACATGCCACATGCATAGTAGGGTGTTGCATTGTCATGCCTCACCTATGGGCAGCAACAACACTATCTGTACTACTGTGTGGCAATGGGTATTGTAATAGGAGTATGTGGCCTCAGAATGCTGTACCCTACAGATATATGGACATGCACAACTACACACACATGCCAGAACACAATGGGTATCCCATGCCTATCAACCCATTTGTAAAACACTGTTGTGCTGGTACTGCAAGGCTCATGTAGCCGGTATGGGGGGAGCTTAACAGGGTACATGTAATGTCCCATACAGCAGCAGCCACAACTGACTATGGCAATGGGTGTTGCATTGGTTGTGAAGGCCCTCATGGAATTCCCAAGTACAGGTGTGCTAACACACAGACACTGCTATACTCAGTCATGCACATGTACACATGTGTCAGTACAGGGTGCATCACTGCAGGTGGTCATAGCTGTGTACCTAGCTATTGTCCAAGGAGAGATGGGTTGTGTAGGGGTTGTGTGTACAGTGGTATCCTGCCACCTGCCAGGTGGCAGCAGGCAATCTATTGACAGACACTACTGTGGTGACCCTCAGGGTGAGAATGACATGCATCAGCCAATCCTCCAGGTGCCTCCTGCACATGGCCACTGAGGTGATCAAGTTGACATGTATGCAACATGCATTACAACACATGGTTAGTGTCTGTGATGGAGACCTGTACCCAAGCATGTTCTGTTGACTGTGGTAGTGTAGTGGAGGTACCCATGGCATGTGGTGCATACAGGGTGACATCTCCTATATGTGCCAGTTCTTACACAGCTGGGCAGACATGTCAGTGTCAATCAAGCTTAGGTTGCCTGTACATATCCCAGCTGGATACCTGCCATCTGCACATCTGTACAGGGACTGACAGTCATCAGCTTGGCAAGTAGCTATGCAGTAGGATGAGTGTGTTGACAGATAGATGTTTGACAACAATATGTATGCCATAACTACATGTCAGAAGCCCTCACTAACATGTGCTGTACAGACGGTAGTCTACAGTTACATTCCACATGATGGATCATTACCCAGTAAGGGGTATATACTGTGACACAGCTCACACACCAGGGATACAACAGGGAGGCCTCAGTGTCCAGCTATGCCTGCAGGTGTGCCTGTTGTCAGTACTACATTTAGCACTCTGCTCTTGCCTGGGTAAGCACTGTCAACAGTAGTACTGCCATGATACACTACATGCCAGTGTGACAGCACATACCCTGGGCTACTACACCTGTATGTAACACATTCACATGGATAACAGTGCTGTACAGGCCTCATATACATCTGTGTCCCACACATGACACTCACACCCCTTGCTACTGTAATGACAGCACATAGGTGCATGTATTGTACATGGCATTACATACACTTATTACAGATGTCATTACCCTGCTATGTTATCAGACTGGGTGGTGTGACCTGGTTACCAGGGCTAAGCCATGCTTAGCAAGTATCAACATTGCTGCAATATAACAGCTGAGCTGATTTGTGCACTGGTAAGTGAAGCCTACACTGTGTAAGTGCCCATACATTTACCCATAGCTTAGCACTGCTTAGCTTCATGCAAACCCATGCAAACCCACTTAAAGCTGCTCAAAACTGCCTTAACCACTCTGTATCTGACAGCCCTTGTTCTGCCCAGCAACAAAATGAACAGCCCTTGCAGGTCTTGAACCCAGGACCCTGTACACTAAAGTCACAACACTTAACCACTATGCCATGACCACTGTGAAGACAGCTGTTGTTTTACCAATATAGCTGTCAATACACATATTGAGTAGTATTGAACAATTGCCTTTACTTCCTAAATTGTGTAGTCCTTGTTATTAATATGACTGTTGCATCACATATGTTGTTTTATCATAATGTACACATAGCAGATACATATGGTGAGATACATCTGGGAGGGTATACACAACTGTGAGGTTTACACATGACAGGAATATGGTTATATACATATAATAGGTCTATATATGTCTACATGTACATACACATGTATACTCATACATATGTCTGTATACACATCTGTATAGTGCAACATATATATGGCCATGTGTACATCTCTTCATATGTACATATATATATATATATATATATATATATATATATATATATATATATATATATATATATATATAGATATATGTATATATAGCTATATATGTATGCACATCCTATGTGTACAGATATGCCTAGTTATGTTGGTATATATGTAGATATCTATAACTATATGTGCATACATATCTATTCTGATATACCTACTACTGTCAATATATATGTAGATATCCATATGTATATGTGCATATGTATCTCTATCTGTATATGTGTAGACATATATTGCTCTGTATATGTATATATCTGAGTGTTTATATGTATATCTATGTACATATACATATCCATCTATGTATGTCGATATGTATATGTGTATATATCTATATAGATATCTGGATAATTATATATACATATATGTTCACCATATGTCCTGAACATGGAGTGGAGCCCTACCTCAGCCCCTATAGTCCCAACTTCATAGTGCAAGGGGATGTCAGGTATGTATTGCAGGTATATTTGTAGACTATTGCTACTGTAATAGGGATTGTCTTCACAGACATGGTGTGTGTGGGAGGTCACATCTGCTTTTAACATGTGTGCCATTGGCTACTGACAGACATCCTAAGGACATCATAGTACAGTACCACTGCTAGCACAGTAATGCTCCTGTGGACTACAGCAGAGATATTGGCCAATATATGTGGACAGTCTGACACACTCTGGACAGTCCAGAGGTATACACAGAACCCCTTAGTGCAAGACATGTGGACCAAGCCTGACAATGTGGATGTTAACAGCCATGTAGATGGGTATAACATGTAACTACTGGTATACATTTGCCCCATAGGTTATGCATTCACACACCCCTGTCTGTCCTGACACATAATAACCACTGGTACAGAGGTGCCATGGCCACATACTACCCACTAGTTATTGACATACATCTGTACAGCATCCCACTGCTTTGTCTGACATACATGACTGTTATGGTGGCCCAGCAGCAGTACATCTGGCAAGTATCTGGACATGACATCTCACTGGGTAAGTACACTAAGCTGCTAGGCATGTAACAAAGCACTGTGCAGGCTACAGGCAGACTGGCTCAACACTGGCCTACATTTCCTATGGGGAATACACATGTACCTGCATATATAGCAGGCTCTACAGGCATGTCACAGCACAGAGTAACAGACACCTGTGTGAAAGTGCATAACCACAACCAATGTGAACACAGCCACAGCCACATATGGTAAGCTAGCATAATATTACAGTATATGGACTATCTGTTCAACACCATCCTCATATGTGCCACTCACACACTAACCCTACATATACTGGGCCACTACACAGTGTGGTCTGATGCCTGTCTGTGGTATGGGACATGTGTGTGTTTGGCCCTACAAACATGTAAGCTGATAGGGTAACATACAGTGGAGCAGCATGTAACATCAGATAGAACAGGACCAAGAACAATGACATCTACCACAGTCTGTACACAGGCCAAGGTACATATTAACAATACACACACTGTCGACAATCACCATAAGTACACAGACCTCAGTACTGTACACACAACCACAGAATGTCCAGGTTATGTCATCAAATATAACCCCTACTATACATAACATGTGTAGCAGTCTGATATCTCACTGGCTTGTTATCAGATATGATGTCACTAATTATGGTGTACAGCACATATGCACCTCTTACTGCATGACATATGTACAAAGGTTGACAGAGTTGTGGCTGGAGGCACATACACAGGGCCAATATTGACATGTTGCTGTGATAACCTCATACATTTACTGTTGTAACAGGGTTTGTTGCAACATATGTCCTATGAGGGATATGAAGTCAGTAACTCTCATGGCTGTCACCATCTACAGACTGCAATCCTCACACTACCTTCTGCAGTTCACAGATAGGTGCTCTGTGGGTAACACATGAAACAAAAGGCACCACACACTGCCCAGTCTGCAGATGACCCTACAGATGGGGTTTCCTCATAAACATAGCACTGACATGGCAGGTATTAAAACATGTAGGACAGCCATATCCACACACACCCTGTTAAACCAACATTACTCCAAATGCAGTATAGCAGCACTTACAGTCTGTAGTCAGGTCAGGCACATCCCCTCCTGTGTGTTGGCCTGTTTCCACAGTGTATGTTGTTAGAGGTAAATCCCCAATCCATCTGAGATGCTGTTTGCCAAACAACAGATCGAGTTCCTGCTCACAGTGAATGAAAAGGCCCAACACCAACATGATGTTCCTAGATATTGGAGTGTGTTTCCATGCAATTGGCTATGGGAATGTTACCACAGCTGTTCCACATGCAATCAGCTAGAGGAGGGCTGCAATTCATGCAGAGGCCATCAGCTGATCATGAGCATCACTTAAAATACACATGCTGCTGCCTAAGCAAAGCAGGTGTAAGTCTCCACATCCACCAGAGAGGGAGTGAGAGAGGCAGACAGAGGCAAAGAAAAGTCAGGGAGGGGTGGGAGAGTAAAACTTAAGCATGTTTGTGTCACACACCTACCAGTACAGGGTATCAAACCCCTGATGACTATGTAGTGCTATCACATGTCTATGCAGTTATTGGATGCACCACATAGGTTACATGTTGAGGAGCCCTCAAAACGTATATGTGATGGTGAGTGACATCTGCAACAGTGATATGGTAGCTATATGGTAGGTGTAGTACATGTGCCTGTCCACATGAACAGGTGTCAGCATCAACACAGCCACACTCTCACAGGGATGCACACACATTGACACACTTGGCAGGGCCAGGAATACAACTCATCACTAGTGAGATTGCCACAACACAGTACTGTGCAGGTATCACATGCACCACAGGGGTCATACAGAGGTTATATGGGCAAAGGGTATGTGGAGGTGTCTGACATCAGACAGCATGCTTCAGTATGCCAATGGGGTTGTAGTGAGTGTGAATGTGGTCATAGGCATCATACAACACACACACAGACACAGGGTGCCAGTACTGACATGCATGGGTGCATTGCTTCATGGGTGTGTAGTGGTCGACTGTGCCAGATGG
This sequence comes from Protopterus annectens, assembly GCF_019279795.1. NCBI lineage: Eukaryota > Metazoa > Chordata > Ceratodontiformes > Protopteridae > Protopterus > Protopterus annectens. The sequence continues at coordinate 4,359,839 of NC_056745.1, read as the reverse complement.
CTATACAAGGCTAGGTGATGGGTATACCTTGGCATCAGGCCACATGACAATGGTCTGCATTGTGGCTCAGGGGTGTAGTGTCTGGATTTGCCCACACAGGTGGGTATTGTATTCACCATCCAGTCACCTGGGTGACTATTGCATGTGGCCAATGCTGTGCATTGCTTGCCATGTATGTGTTCCTTAGTCCATGACATGGATGGTGTCTGGGATGTGCACACCTCCCACATGCATGTACAGTGACATGTGGAACTGTACCTGGGGTGTCTGGCCCATGTTGTGTACACAGATTGTTATCATCAGATGTGCCAGTCCTGGCCTCATGTGGCAGGAACTGTTAATGGACAGCAGGTTGACCCTGCACCTACATTGATAGCATGATACAGGTATTCCCTGGTGTCAGTGGCATCTGTCCATACAGGGCATGTTTTTCAGGCATGGTATGTCCTTTGTGGGTCACATTTGATGGCACCACAGGTGTTGCAGGTGTCCAGTGGGGAACATGGGGAAGGTGCACTGTCGGCATGTACATGCCTATTGGACTGATGGACAGGGTGCCATGCCCTCTGTAGCCCACTGCAATCACACCATGGTTACTATCAGTGGGCAATATGCAGGGTACTACCAACATAGCAGCTGTTGCCTAGGCAAGTGTGTGTGTGTGTGTGTGTGTGTGTATGAGACATGGGTTGAGAGTGTTCTCTGGGTAATACAAGGGTTGCTAACTTTGTTCACCTGGCCTTGATGTCACATGTAGGGGTATGGATTTGCACCCCAGCCTCTTGGCTATTTCACATCTGTTATCCCTGTATGGTGGACATTGTGATATATACTAGGGCCACCATATAAGAAATTTGCAAAACCCACTCCACATTGAGTCCAGTTGTTACACACTCACACACAGGATACACACACACACACACACACACACACACACACACACACACACACACACACACACACACACACACACCTGTCATGTCTGGGATTAGAACTCCTACCTAACTAGTTTATTACACTACAGCACTACACAGTTATAGGATGCCACAGAGATTACTGGAGTACTCCTTCCCCAAAGGTGTATTTCACAGTGAATGACATCAGCAGGATTGCCAAAGTAGGGCATTTGAATTGTAGTGAGTGTGACTAGCCTAAAATGCATTGCTCCCTACACAGACATAGAAACACACACAAAACATCCACAACTGCCATGTGTGGGAATAGAACCCCTACCAGAGTTCTATATCACACTACAGCATGAAGCTGTTATAGGATGCACCACAGGGATTACTGGAGTACTCCTTCCCAAAGGTGTATTTCACAGTGAATGACATCAGCAGGATTGCCAAAGTAGGGCATTTGAATTGTAGTGAGTGTGACTAGCCTAAAATGCATTGCTCCCTACACAGACATAGAAACACACACACACAATCCACAACTGCCATTTGTGGGAATAAAAGCCCTACCAGAGTTCTATATCACACTACAGCATGAAGCTGTTATAAGACTTGCCATGGAGATTACTGGTGTACACTTTCCCAAAGGTGCATTTCACAGTGAATGACACCAGCAGCCTTGCCAAAGTAGGGCATTTGAATTGTAGTGAGGGTCACTAGCCTAAAAAGCATTGCTCTCTACACAGACAGACACACACACACAGTTGCCATGTCTGGGATTAGAACTCCTACCTAACTAGTTTATCACACTACAGCAGTACACAGTTATAGGATGCACCATGGAGATTACTGGGCTACACTTTTCCCAAAGGTGTATTTCACAGTGAATGACATCAGCAGCCTTGCCAAAGTAGGGCATTTGAATTGTAGTGAGTGTGACTAGCCTAAAAAGCATTGCTCTCTACACAGACAGACACACACACACACACACACACACACACACACACACACACACACACACACACACACACACACACACACACAGTTGCCATGTCTGGGATTAGAACTCCTACCTAACTAGTTTATCACACTACAGCAGTATGCAGTTATAGGACATGCCATGGAGATTACTGGGCTACAGCTTTCCAAAAGGTGTATTTCACAGTGAATGACATCAGCAGCCTTGCCAAAGTAGGGCATTTGAATTGTAGTGAGTGTGACTAGCCTAAAAGCATTGCTCTCTACACAGACAGAGACACACACACACACACACACACAGTTGCCATGTCTGGGATTAGAACTCCTACCTAACTAGTTTATCACACTACAGCAGTACACAGTTATAGGATGCACCACAGAGATTACTGGGCTACAGCTTTCCCAAAGGTGTATTTCACAGTGAATGACATCAGCAGCCTTGCCAAAGTAGGGCATTTGAATTGTAGTGAGTGTGACTAGCCTAAAAAGCATTGCTCTCTACACAGACAGAGACACACACACACACACACACACACACACACACACACACACACACACACACACACACACACACAGTTGCCATGTCTGGGATTAGAACTCCTACCTAACTAGTTTATCACACTACAGCAGTACACAGTTATAGGATGCACCATGGAGATTACTGGGCTACAGCTTTCCAAAAGGTGTATTTCACAGTGAATGACATCAGCAGCCTTGCCAAAGTAGGGCATTTGAATTGTAGTGAGTGTGACTAGCCTAAAAAGCATTGCTCTCACACACACACACACACACACACACACACACACACACACACACACACACACACACACACACACACACACACACACACACACACACAGTTGCCATGTCTGGGATTAGAACTCCTACCTAACTAGTTTATCACACTACAGCAGTACGCAGTTATAGGACATGCCACAGAGATTACTGGGCTACACCTTTCCCAAAGGTGTATTTCAAAGTGGATGACCTCAGCAGGCTTGTCATAGTAGGGCTATGGGGAGGGCAGTGTGTGTGCATGGGCCATAACCCATTCATCTAGAGGTTGACACACCACATGCGGGCACATGCAGGGTTATATTCCACAGGTACATGTATACAGCTGCTAGATGACTACTTCCTTGTACAGTCATGTTGCACAGCTAGCACTTGCACCACATAGTCTGTAATGCTGACAGATACTGGTGGCTAATGTCTACAGTGAGTGACATTTGAACCTCATGTGGTTGTAGCCATTTGGCTGTGTGCTGGGTGGGACAGGCCTCATAATGGATGGCTCCTTGTCACAGTCACTCTCTTCCACACATCTATGTACATCTACTTTTGGCTTATTATAGTGTGTTGTCCTTGGATATATGTCTGTATTCCTATCCACTGTGTGTGCAAAGCATGACTGGTGCATACTGAGGAGTGTCTGCACTAACATCTGCAACTGCCAGATATGTATGGTCCACTGTTGTTTGCAGACATGGGCTTCATTTGTTTAAGTGTGTGAGCATGCCCAGTATGACCTTTCAGTATGTTGTTGTCTGACATTGCCTTCATTTCTCTAAGTGTGTGAGCATGCCCAGTATGCCCTTCTGTATTGAATGTGTGGATCGATTCCAGGTAGTTTGTACTCCAGTGCAGACCTTTGTGTTGTACACCTACAGGTAGCAAACTGTTTCTGCAGGGTATCCATCGATCATTTGGCAATATGGGGACAAACTGTGCAGGGGATAGTGTGTACTGTAGGTGATTGTGTCTGTGCTGCTTCAGCTGCATGGTACTGCTGTTAGCAGAGATATTCAGACATGTGTACTGTTATACACTGTGATGTTTTCTGTCCTCATGTACTGTCAGGTGGACATTCTTGCTCACAGTGATGTCTTGGGGGACAAGGGTGACTGCAGCTGTGTCTGGTATTGTGGGCAGACACCTACATATTCATGGTAAGTTATGCCATTCTGGAGGGGGAGCTGCAGACACTTGCTGCTGGGTCTGTGTATCCAGTTCAGCACCTTGGTACAGTGCTGGCAGAGGATCCCATACTTGTACATCCATCAACATGACAGTATGGCCTTATCTTGCTGTGGCAATGCCTCACAGCTGTACAGATTTGCACAGGTTACCCAGAGGCAGGGGCCATGGGTCAGGACATTACCCCTATTGTGGTGTATGGGCAGGTGTGTAGCCACCCATTTATGTGTTTGCAGCCAGGGATAGTGTGTGCACACAGCTTGGTGTCGGACCCTGCACATTCCATGCTGCCCATGCTCCCACCCCTCTGTTATTCTAACCTCTTCCATACATTATGCATACATTCTCTGATACTTTCCTAAGGGTATCACCCCATCACAGGTGTGTGTTAGTGTTGGTCCACAGTTCATGCAGTGGGACATGGTGGACATGTTACTGTGGTTTGTCCACATGGCCTTGCATATGGCTTATGTGGAGTGTGTTATGTTGTTATTTGGGTGTCCATGACATAACATGCATTGGCAGTACATGTGAGACACAGGCCTTTGGCAGAGGCCTGTGGGCCATTAGGTGTTGCTGCAGGCCAGATGTGGCAGGCCATTGCATTCTGTCAGTCCTACAGTCTCAGACCACCATACAGTATATTCCCCTGGGGTGACAGGGTAGGTGTGATAGGTGTTCATGCCAATACCTTCTATCAGTCTTGATCAGGTGGTGTGGATGCTGGCAGGGTGCTACCTACAGCTAGGGACACACCTGCATGGGACACCTGCACTGCATGCTGCATTCTTCCACTATTGCCATATACAGGTGGGGTCATATTGTACCCATTCCCCACAGCAGGGATATGACCAGAGAGGTACCTGTGGGTGGTGTTTGTGTGAGCTGGGTGCATGTGTGCTATGGACACTACTTGCATCTGACACACAGATATGCATGGGGCATTCCAGTTATGCTGGCATGTGCAGGTACATCAGCTGTTTCCCAATACATCAGTCCTACCTCCTTTGTGATCTGCAAGTGTTTGGGCAGACATCACCAGTATCCCCTACTACAGGACCAGTTAATGTGATGCATACCTGTATGTACAATTCCAAGGGTGTCTCCATTTCACAGTGACACAATATATACTGTATGTCTGGGGTACTTTCCCTGTGTACTGCTTGTATATCTAGCCCAACAGCCATGCCATGTCAGTCTTTCAGATGGTGACACATATTACCACCATACATTTACAATGGCTTACTGCTAGCATGTGTTATACTGGTGGGAATTGTCTTTGGCACTGCAGTTGTGAGGGCTTGTCCCTGTCATCAGCAGTAGTGGGCAATGGCCACCAGGTCTTACCTCAACATGCATACATACTGACCACTCTCACACAATATGAAACACGCATCATCCTAACATACACAGACCTGCATATTGTGCAAATGCTACAACCTATCCTGCTACCCTCTGGGCATCTGTGCTCCACTGGTATTATACCTACATATACATGGTACTCCATTACTACACAGGACTGGGGCACACCTGACTGTTTCTACATGTCTACATACGAGTGGGGGACACACACCTGACTGTTTCTACATTTCTACACAGGATTGGGGGGGGCACACCTGACTGTTACTACATTTCTACACAGGATTGGGGGGGCACACCTGACTGTTTCTACATTTCTACACAGGATTGGGGGGGCACACCTGACTGTTTCTACATGTCTACATAGGATGGGGGCACACCTGGCACTTGTACACATTTGCTATGACTGTACTGGTATGTCAGGTACTCCATTTCATTCTGTATTCTAACCTATCATGCTGACTAGAGGCATATCAGTGTACTACAGGTCTTAGCTTTGGTTGACCTACATATTAGTGTCTGACTTCCTACCCTTCAGAACTAACATCCCACTGCCTGACCTGCTGTAGTCTGTCTGTGTAGGCCTGGGGGGAGGTTACCCATAGGCATCATTCAGAGGCCATAGCACAGCCTCTGTTTGTGTTTGTCTACACCTGTCCTGCTGGCTGAGACTGTTGTTGGGTATGTGAACCTCCCTGACTGGCATGTGTGAGTCATATGGACACACATGTCACCCAGCACATTTCCTGCAGTGGGTTTTGTCACCCTGTGTAGTACTGGCTACTATGGTGACTCCAGTATTTGTTACAGATCTCATGGTGCCACTATGGGTGTCTACTATCTGCTGGCATACCATTCAGCCACCTGATTCCCTTGCATGCTCACATCCATACCATAGATACAGGTAACAACACATTCTACTCCATTTGGCAATTGGTAGGTTGATTGACTTACCTTGTGGGTGTGCCAGTATTGAGGATGGTGCTGGAGGGCTGCCTATGTTGGATGCACATAGTACACTCCCTATACATGGTTGAGCACAGGTAGTGTCATGTTTGGCATCCCTTTTACTGTATGTGCGAGTCAGAGAGAGGTGTCATTCCCTGGGTCCCTACTGTGTCAGTGTATGTGCTATGCATTGCCTCTTTGCCAAGGCCAGGGCATACTGGGCATGCCTCCATCTGCCTACTGGGGCAGGCTCAGGTTGTTCCTCCTCTGAGTCACTCTGTGCCTGTGCAGGCCTTGGCATTGGTGGGGGGCTGTGTGGCCCTGCCCCATGCTGTTCCTGCTGCAGCTGTTTCCACAGGATCATATTGTGTAGCATGGCACATACCATAACAATTTGAGTACATGTAGCTGGTGAGTACTGCAAGGCTCCACTGGATGTGTCCAGGCACTGGAACTGTGACTTGAGCATCCCAAACACATGCTCTATTATAAGTCTGGTCTGTGCATGTGCCTCATTATGGCATTCTTGTTTGGGTGTGTGTGCATTTCTGATGGGTGTCATCAGCCATGGCTCCAGTGTGTAACCAGCATCCCCCACTAGGTGACCATAAGGGATGTCCCCATTGGCAAATCTCTGGTACAGCTGTGTCAGATGCCAGATGTGGGAATCGTGATAGCTTCCAGGGCAGCCAGCACACACATTCATTATAATGCCCTGGGCATCACACATGACCTGGCAGTTGATGGAGGGGAAGCCCTTGCGGTTGATGTAGACCCTACCCTGATCACCGGGTGGTGCTTTGATGCATATGTGCATGCAGTCTATAGCACCCACTACCTCAGGGTATTCTGCTATTTGGTGGAAGAGATGCATATTGCTGGCCAACACCTCATGGGTGTTGAGGAAATATATGTGCTCACTGGCATGTGCTGACATGGCATCCAGGAACTGGTGGAATACTCTGGATGCTGATGCCTGTGAGATCCCCATGATATCCCCAGTTGAGCTTTGGGAGGTACCTGTGGCTAGTATTCCTAGGCCTACACATACCTTGGTATCCACTGGGATGGGTTCCCCTCTGTTAGTTCTGTGTGTCAGGCATGGCCAGCACAGCTCAACAATTTGCTGTAGGAGGTCCCTGTCCACCCTATAGTGCTCCACTATCTCCAGCTCATGTAGCCCCTGGTAGGTTACCCTGGGTCTGTACACTCTTCTCCATCTCCTCACTGTGGGTTGGTCGACAGCATTCACATCCTCACCACCCTCAGCCTCTTCCACATGTTGTTGTATGATGCCTGCTGCAGCCCCTATCATTTTGTTGTTTTGTTTGTAAAAGTTCCCCCGCTTGTATACACCGGTGGTGTAGAGTATGGGAAAAACCAGAAGGGAAGGTGTTTGCATAGTTTATAGTAGTGTTCTGGGCTGGGCTGGTCTGCTGCCTGTGTAATTGGCTGATTCTGATACATTTCACCTGCCAGCTATGCTAGTTCTCCTAGATTACCTTCCTACTGCTGTTTTCCCTTCCCATTGCCTTCCTGTTTAAGCCCAGGGGCGCCAAGCAAACACAGTGCTCAAATGTGCACAGAGCTGGTTTTTCCTGGTTTACCTTTTTTTTCTCTTTAAAACCTGGCACTTAGGCAATGTAAAGAGTGCTAGGCAGCCTCAGACACACCCCCTTGCCTAGCTGTGCTAAGCTAGGAGCAAACCTGAGCCACAGGGCTCCAATCCACTTACAGTATGCCTGACACCCCCCTATGATGTCATCTAACTCCTAGGCTTGCACCAAGCTATTCCTGCTCTTACACTGTTGGGAGCTGACTAGCATGCAGGGGAAATCTGGGATTCACTATCATTCCCCTCATTTGCATATTGATTATGTAACTTGTGTCCTTCTTAAACACCCTTTTATTATAAAATGCCTGCCATTTACCCCCATGCTTAGAGGAACAATAGTTGCTAACCAGTATTATGTAAATGCAATTTTGAAGAGCAAATGTTTAAAATCCTGTTTGAAAATATAAGTTGCATCTACCCTTACACAAGTGTAAACATTTTTAACATCATTTGATTTACATGCAATACCTGAGGTTGTAAGAATTTAGCTCAGACTTTACTTCCATCTTCCAGAAATATTTACTTTATTTATTTTATTTTACATTTGTTGACCAGGAATGTCCGACTGAGCTCACACCCTTTTTCAGCAGAGGCCCGGAGAGAAAAGTTCCAAGTTATACAAAACAATTTAAAACATTAAGTTAACAGTTGAGATTTACAGGTAAATTTCAGATCTCATGCAGTAGTTACATAATTATACCACAGTAAAAGCAATAGAAACAGGAAGTACACTGTTTTTTAATTAAAAAAATGATTTGTAAATCAAATAGTAGCAGACAATGTATTACAAAAGCATAGGAAGTTACATAGAAGCTACATAGAAAGCATAGGGTATAGGCTATTTATATTATGTATTATGTCTTTCATAAACAGTACTTTATAGGTTGTTTATGGTCAGGGAGGGTGTGAACAATGCCAGGTCCAATGTTTTTTAAAGTAGTCTTTAGTGGCTGACTTAAATTGTTTAGGGTGTGTAAGGGTCCTTATTTCTAGGGGAGTTTGTTCCATGCAATAGAGGTGTGGTAGATATATAAGTAGCATCCAGTCTTATAATTTGGTTTGTAAACATTTAATAGGTCTTGAGTTAAGCTTCGGAGATTTCTTGTAGGGAAATAGTAGGAGATAAGGGATGATAGAGCTGTGTATATTATGCTTTTAAGGGGCAAACTTCTCTTTCAAAGATGCAGGTTTCCTCTACAGGCAGTTTGGCTACCTGTATCTCCATACTAAGTAAACCAACAGTGAATTTGCAGCACTTTGAAGAAAAAAAATGGCAGTCTGTTTGTCACAATGTACATTTCCTAAACATCAGATACATCCCTGCACACAAAGTTGTCACTATGTTACCAGTTAGTCTCAAAAAAGGCACAGGGCATTCCCAAGTTAAGAAAGGTTTTTGAAGAGGTAGAGCCCTAACCTTTTCTTGGCAACTGTGGTTCTTTTTTTGTTTTACTGATTTTGTAGGTAAAAGAAACACAAATATAATAAACAAAAACACAATCTCAGGATAAGTAAATGCAGTCACAGTATTTCAGATGCTTCAAGTATGTGTAGAAGTACACTGAAACGCAAGACACACTGAATACTATGCACAAAAAATAGTAATATCCAAATATAAATAAATGGAAATATAAATATAATTACTTTAAATAAGTGCATTGGGAGACTTCACCCCTTGAACAGGATGTTTCAATTCATCCTAATTAAAGTATATACAGACCTGTAAAGAAAAAAATCACACGCATATTTTGTCATCTCCTCATGAACAATTTCATATTAAATCCTCCCCATTACTGAAAATTTCCAAGACATTCAGGAGAGAAAATGTTATTGCCTGTGATGTTTTAAAAAAACACTTTGACCAGTCCCAGTATAAAAATTTGTTGGGAGTATTGCCTATGCCAAGTACAACAAATCTCAACAGTCTTCTAGATTCACTGTGTGTGTGAATCACAAGCTAAGCTTTATTTTAGTCTGCCATCTACCTCGCTTCATCAGATGTTGTCCACTGGTCGATCCTGAGGTTGAGCTCCTTAAAAATTGTAGGAAGGGACCAAGGAAAAAAAAACAAATCTTAGGGGCCTTGAATGACAAACCATTCACCATCTGCCAATCCCCTGGGCTTTTATAAGCTGAGGAAGGCAAGGAGCCTTGAATCTAGATTCTACCTCCAGCCCTCAGAAACCGAACAGGTTTTACAGGGTGATGTTGCAGCACTTGGGTACATGTTGAGGGGAACTGCAGACACTTGCTGCTGGGTCTATGTATGCTGTTCAGCACCTTGGTTCAATGTTGGCAGAGGATCCCACACTTATACACCCATCTACATGACAGTATGGGCTTATCTTGCTGGGGAAATGCTTCACAGCATGCTTCACAGCTGTACAGATTTGCACAGGTTAACCAGAGGCGGGGGCCATGGGTCAGGACATTACCCCTATTGTGGTGTACGGGCAGGTGTGTAGCCACCCATTTATGTGTTTGCAGCCAGGGATAGTGTGTGCACACAGCTTGGTGTCAGACCCTGCACATTCCATGCTGCCCATGCTCCCACCCCTTCTGTTATTCTAACATTTTCCATACATTATGCATACATTCTTTGATGCTTTCTCTAAGGGTATCACCCCATCACAGGTGTGTATTAGTGTTTGTCCACAGTTCATGCAGTGGGACATGGTGGACATGTTACTGTGGTTTGTCCACATGGCCTTGCATATGGCTTATGTGGAGTGTGTTATGTTGCTATTTGGGTGTCCAGGACATAACATGCACTGGCAGTACGTGTGAGACACAGGCCTTTGGCAGAGGCTTCTGGGGCATTAGGTGTTGCTGCAGGCCAGATGTGGCAGGCTGTTGCATTCTGTCAGTCCTACAGTCTCAGATCACCATACAGTATATTTTCCTGGGGTGACAGGGTAGGTGTGATAGGTGTTCATGCCAATAATTTCTATCTGCCTTGATCAGGTGGTGTGGATCCTGTCAGGCTGCTACCTACAGCTAGGGACACATCTGCATGGGACACCTGCACTGCATGCTGCATTTTACCACTATTGTCATATACAGGTGGGGGTCATACTGCACCCATTCCCAACAGCAGGGATATGGCCAAAGAGGTACCTACGGGAGGTGTTTGTGTGAGCTGGGTGCATGTGTGCTATGGACACCTCTTGCATCTGACACACAGATATGCATGGGACATTCCAGTTATGCATGTGTAGGTACATCAGCTGTTTCCCAATACATTAGTCCTACCTCCTTTGTGATCTGCAAGTGTTTGGGCAGACATCACCATTATCATCACCATTCATTTATTTATTTATTATTTTTTTGATGTTATTTCATAACTTCCTCTATATGCTATTTGGATATATTACTATAAGGCACCTTTAAAAAATTGTGTTTAAAATAACTGTGTTTTATATATAAAAAAAACTGTAAAAAATTGTGATTACTTTAAGACTTGATTGATCAATTAATTAATTAATTTAATTAATGTGAGAATTTTGTGCTAATCAACACCACTTTATGTATATTTAAACTGTTGGTAGCACACTGTGTTTATGATCCTTTGAAGGCGAAAGGCCGAGGTACCAGATCGTAATAAAGAAGAAATACTGGTTCAAGTGTTGGTTTGTGTTTGTGAATCACCATTATCCCCTACTACAAGACCAGTTACTGTGATGCATACCTGTATGTACAATGCCAAGGGTGTCTCCATTTCACAGTGACACAACATATAACTGTATATCTGGGATACTTATCCCTGTGTACTGCTTTTATATCTAGCCCAACAGCCATGCCATGTCAGTCTTTCAGATGGTGACACATATTACCACCATGCATTTCCAATGGCTTACTGCTAGCATGTGTTATACTGGTGGGGATTGTCTTTGGCACTGCAATTGTGAGGGCTTGTCTCTGTCATCAGCAGTAGTGGGCAATGGCCACCAGGTCTTACCTCAACATGCATACATACTGAAAACTCACACAATAGGGGCACACCTGACTGTTTCTACATGTCTACATGTTAGTGGGGGACACACCTGACTGTTACTACATTTCTACACAGGATTGGGGGGCGCACTTGACTATTACCACATTTTTACACAGGATTGGGGGACACACCTGACTGTTTCTACATTTCTACACATGATTGGGGGGAGCACACCTTACTGTTTCTACATGTCTACATAGGATAGGGGCACACCTGGCACTTGTACACATTTGCTATGACTGTACTGGTATGTCAGGTACTCCATTTCATTCTGTATTCTAACCTATCATGCTGACTAGAGGCATATCAGTGTACTACAGGTCTTAGCTTTGGTTAACCTACATATTAGTGTCTGACTGCCTACCCTTCAGAACTAACATCCCACTGCCTGACCTGCTGTAGTCTGTCTGTGTAGGCCTGGGGGAGAGGTTACCCATAGGCATCATTCAGAGGCCATAGCAAAACCTTTGTTTGTGTTTGTCTACACCTGTTCTGCTGGCCGAGACTGTTGTTAGGTATGCGATCCTCCCTGACTGGCATGTGTGAGTCATATGGACACACATGTCACCCAGCACATTTCATGAAGTGGGTTTTTTCACCCTGTGTAGTACTGGCTACTATGGTGACTCCAGTATTTGTTACAGATGTCATGGTGCCACTATGGGTGTCTACTATCTGCTGGCATACCATTCAGCCACCTGATTCCCTTGCATGCTCACATCCATACCATAGATACAGGTAACAACACATTCTACTCCATTAGGCAAATGGTAGGTTGATTGACTTACCTTGTGGGTGTGCCAGTATTGAGGATGGTGCTGGAGGGCTGCCTATGTCAGTTGCACATAGTACACTCCCTATACATGGTTGACCACAGGTAGTGTCATGATTGGCATCCCTTTTACTGTATGTGCAAGTCAGAGAGAGGTGTCATTCCCTGGGTCCCTACTATGTCAGTGCATGTGCTATGCATTGTCTCTTTGCCAAGACCAGGGCATACTGGGCATGCCTCCATTTGCCTACTGGGGCAGGCTCAGGTTTTTCCTCCTCTGTGTCACTCTGTGCCTGTGCAGGCCTTGGTATTGGTAGGGGGCTGTGTGGCCCTGCCCCGTGCTGGTCCTGTGGCAGCTGTTTCAGCAGGATCATATTGTGTGGCATGGCACATACCATAACAATTTGAGTACATGTAGCTGGTGAGTACTGCAAGGCTCCACTGGATGTGTCCAGGCACTGGAACCATGACTTCAGCATCCCAAACACATGCTCTATTATAAGTCTGGTCTGTGCGTGTGCCTCATTATGGCATTCTTGTTCGGATGGGTATGCATTTCTGATGGGTGTCATCAGCCACGGCTCCAGTGTATAACCAGTATCCCCCACTAGGTAACCATAAGGGATGTCCCCATTGGCAAATCACTGGTACAGCTGCTTCAGATGCCAGATGTGGGAATTGTGATAGCTTCCAGGGCAGCCAGCACACACATTCATTATAATGCTCTGGGCATCGCACATGACATGGCAGTTGATGGAGGGGAGGCCCTTGCGGTTGATGTAGACCCTACCCTGATGACCGGGTGGTGCTTTGATGCATATGTGCGTGCAGTCTATAGCACCAACTACCTCAGGGTATTCTGCAATTTGGTGGAAGATATGCATATTGCTGGCCAACACCTCATGGGTATTGAGGAAATATACATGCTCAGCAGTATGTGCTGACATGGCATCCAGGAACTGGTGGAATACTTTGGAAGCTGATGCCTGTGAGATCCCCATGATATCCTCAGTTGAACTTTGGGAGGTACCTGTGGCTAGTATTCCTAAGCCTACACATATTTGGTATCCACTGGGATGGTTTCCCCTCAGTTCGGTGTGTCAGGCATTGCTAGCACAGCTCAATAATTTGCTGTAGGAGGTCCCTGTCCACCCTATAGTGCTCCACTATCTCCAGCTCATGTAGTCCCTGGTAAGTTGCCCTGGGTCTGTACACTCTTCTCTGTCTCCTCACTGTGAGTTGGTCTACAGCATTCACATCCTCACCATCCCCTCAGCCTCTTCCACATGTTGTTGTATGATGCCTGTTGCAGCCCCTATCATTTTCTTGTTTTATTTGTTAAAAGTTTCCCGCTTGTATACACTGATGGTGGGTATGGGAAAAACCAGAGGGGAAGGTGTTTGCATAGTTTATAGTTGTGTTCTGGGCTGGGCTGGTCTGCTGCCTGTGTAATTGTCTAATTCTGATACATTTCACCTGCCAGTTCTCCTAGATTACCTTCCTACTACTGTTTTCCCTTACCATTGCCTTCCTGTTTAAGCCCAGGGGCACGCCGCATAAACACAGTGATCAAATGTGCACAGAGCTGCTATTTCGTGGTTTACTCTTTTTTTTTCTTTAAAACCCAGTGTGCGGTCCGCACACCCGCTTATGCAATGTAAAGAGTGCTAAGCGGCCTCAGGCACACCCCCTTGCTTAGCTGTGCTAAGCTAGGAGCAAACCTGAGCCACAGGGCTCCAATCTTACAGTATACCTGACACCCCCCCTTATGATGTCAACTAACTCCTAGGCTTGCACCAAGCTATTCCTGCTCTTACACTGTTGGGAGCTGACTAGCATGCAGGGGAAATCTGGGATTCACTATCATTCCCCTCATTTGCATAGGATTGCCTGCTAATGCATAGTTACATGTCTCACACTGAGCCTCCACCCCTTAGCAACCACTATTCACTGGCCATATTGTCTTCTGCCTGCCATTGATTATAATGGCAGAATAGTGATTTTAGTTAAAATGCTTATTTTAGGTTTATTTTCTTATCCCCCCCCCCCCCCCCGATCCCATTTGCATGCCACTGCCCTATGCTTAAACAGCCGGGATCGTCTAAAAAAAAAAGTTGATTTTTTTTCAACTGTTTTCCATGCCAGTGGCCTTATACTTGGCCATTGGCATGTTTTCTAAATGATATGCACCTTTTATTTGGAGCTGTCATGGCTCCGTTTTGGAATTTGCAGAAATGTACTCCATTACTGGTGGAGTACATTTCTGTAGATTACACTAGTCCTGCACGGCCGATTTCCAGCTTCCTGGATTGCAAATTCACCTCATTTGCATGGATTTCTCCTGCAAATGGGGTAATTTGCATACAGGGGCTGAGTCCATGGCAGGGCTAGTGCAGGAGCGTTCATGCATGCCCTTACAGGTTATTCCTGGATCACACAGCAGACATGTTGCCTGCTGGTGCTCCTGCACTAATCCTGCATGCCGTGAAAGGCGTGCACAATCTGGGGGTAGTCTTTCTTATCAATTTCATGCATGCAGAAGTCTGACGCTACAGCATACCCCTCAGCTGTACAGACACAGAATGTATTTTTGGTCCGTTTTTGGTCCGTTTTTCATGAAATTGTGGCTTTCTGGCAAACTAGTGACAAATCATTAAAGATTGAAGTTAGAAAATAATGACAGACATTTGAGTTTTAGACTTCATACCCTCAGAACATTCATTCTAATGCAAAACCTGTTATTCTATCAACTTTCTAAGTTTGTAAGAGCAATATTTAAAAAATGTCCCTATTTGTATCACTTTTTTCATGGCTTTGTCCAGATTTCTTACTCTAAGAGGTTGAGAGGTATGCGCTACACTGCTTCCAGCAAATCATTTAATTTTTAATTATTTTATGTGTCTGTGATCCTTGCTTAGAGCTTCACATGAATAACTCACAAATATGCCTTTTAAAATATAGACCACCTGGGCTTAAGATTTAACATTTAGTGCCAATACACACTCTCTCACAGACATCCTTGCAAAAACTCATCCCCCAGCCTGAAAAGGCCAGAGCGTACTGTTGATTAATCTGGTTTCCATGGATACCTGACAAAATTCGTTAACGTTCTAAAACTAACTTTAAAACATAACGTAACATTCCTCAACTCCTTCAGCACTTACTTTGCCTTCAGTTGTTTGTCAGTACACTATAGATTCCTCATAGAGAAAATGCAGTTGTAAGACACTTGAAAATATAAGGCTAATACTTACATAAAAATATCTCCTGCATAATTACGTATCTGTTTTTCAGCTTTCCTTTGACATAAATATATCATAAACATTTTATTTGATTCATTTGCAAAGAAACTACAAGCTAATATGTATTTAGTGAATAATTATCATGAGACATAATATTTTTCAGTGACAGTAGGTGCATTGCAAATGTTTGTTCCTAAATTCCAGAAAGATGTAACTCATAATTCTTATACATAATGGTTTTCTTTATTTCAGGATAGAGGCATCAGTAGATAGAGCTCCTTCTAGGGTATTATTATAGATAATGTGGCAGTGTGTATGTGCCCACCTTTTTGAAATATTCCATTCTTCTTATGTGTTGTCCTGTCATTCTGTCACTCTTCAGTCGACCAGCATAGACCACATGAGCTGAATCTGTAATTCCCCATTTCTAATATGTTTACTACATTCAATTCATTTAGATCAGTCCTGCTGTTTACAGTGCTGTTCTCAGCAATGCCCAAGACAGAAGTTCATTTGGAAAAACAGCTAAACCTTTACTGTTAGCAGGGCAGAACAGTGGTAGTGCTGCTACCTCACCTCTGAGCCCAGTTTAGTTGTCAGGCACTTCCATATGCTCACCATGACCTCATGGGATATCTAGGATCTGCAATTTTCTCATACTGGCAAAACACATTCTACCTTGGGTGACAGGTTAATCTATGTTGCCTTTAAGAATATGTATGTTTCTCTTGGAGTGCTGTCCTATGATGGACATTTATCTCATCTGGAATGCAACCTCCATTTGCATGTACTATTTTCAAGGATAGGGTATGCCTCATTGGGAACATGAATTCAAAATATTTGTGTACTGATAATTAATGCGCAAAAGTACAGCTGTGTGCAAAGCTAAGGTTATAATGCTAATACATGTCTAGTACTGAAGCAGCTATGTGTAAATGTATCATCAAAGGCAAAACTGGTCAGAATTGCCATTTTAAAGTTATCAGACTAATACAAATTGATAGTGGTGGCTTATCCTATTGGACTGCAGGACTGCAGCCTCCCCAGCTGAAAACTAAAACCAAAAAAAAAAAAAAAATCACACATGCATGAGTAGAAATTCAAATCCAGACTGTTCTTTCACCAGTCCAGATTTGGAAGAAAGCAGCAGTCTTACAGATGCCTCAGAAATCTCTGCAGTTACAGCCTCATAGACCAGAGGGGGATCGGACTGCAAGATCTGCAGTCTGTACTTGGCATTCTGGAGTGCACTCATGCGTGCTCGGCCGGAAATGGAGCTTTAGCTGCTGAAGAGAAATGGCAGGCTGCTTTTAACTGATGCACGCATGTGTGCTTGGCCAGAAATGGAACTCTAGCTGCTGAAGAGAAACAGCGGGCTGCTTTTAACTGAATGAGAAGTTATGGGCTGCTTACTGCATGAGGAGTTATGGCTGGCTGCTGAAGTGAAACGGGTCCTGCTTACTGTGGAGTTATGGCTGAAAATGGACTGCTTAGAAATGTGATGCAGGAAGCAGGTACTTGCCTTAGGGGCTTTGCAACAGTGAGTGTGTGTGTGTGTGTGTGTGTGTGTGTGTGTGTGTGTGTGTGTGTGTGTGTGTGTGTGTGTGTGTGTGTGTGTGTGTGTGCGTGCGTGTGTGTGCATGTGTGTGCGTGTGTGTGTGTGTCTGTGTGTGCGCATGTGTGTGTGTGTGTCTGTATAAAATGCCCCAGTTAACTATAACTGGAGGCTAGAGAGAAGGTTCAAACCTCAACCTTGGATACTGGCAGCAAGAACCTGAATTCCCTACCCACCACCACTTGTGAAAAGCATTCAGATTTTTGCCTCATAGTTTTGTTCTTTTCTTCATAAAATCTGTGGTTTTCTGGATTTTCAGACATTTGAATTTCAGACTTCATATTCTCCAGAAAGTACATGGTAATACAAAACATTTTTTTCTAGCAATTTTCAAAGTTTATAAGAACAATATTTGAAATCTGTCCCTATTTTGGGGGGCTGTATTACCCCATTATTGGCTTTGTGTAGGTCTTTTGTGCTAAGAGGTTGAGAGCTATGGTGGGAACGGAATTCACTGAATGATAGCCATTTAAGTTTTAGTCTTCCTCCCTTTCAAGAAACATCTGATTTTGCATAAGTAGTAGTATATTGCTCTGACTGTAGTGCACAGGGTCCTGGGTTTAAGAGTTGGCAGTGAAATGCATGGTGATAGCATAGCATTTTATTCTAGTAACTTTTCAAGGTTATACAAGCAATGTTAAAAATGTGTCCCTGGTTTTTGGGCTTTTGTCCCTCCCCCAATAAATTTAGGCTTTTTCCAGATTTCTTGTGCTTGTGTGCTGCAAAGTTGAGAGATACAGTTAAGCGTCAAATATATTTTACAAGGAGCAAAGAGCTTAGGGGAAAGAGAAGTTTAGTGCTGCTTATACTGAGTAAGCTTGTACTGTTAATAGCACAACAGGTAATGTACTTGCTTTTGATGCAGAAGACTGTGTGTTCTACTCCCACAGTATGTAGATGCATTGCTGATACTGTACGGTGTTGTACTTTTAAAGGGGGTGGATGCTGCAGTCCTGAGAATGTAATCTTTGGCAGAGATGCCTAGTAACTATGAACCTGTTAGTTTGCTGTCCATTCCCTTTTGCAATATTACTAACTTATCATTTAACAGGCACTTTATTTGTAGATGAAACAATAAAATATAAAGTTGTTTGCTAGCAGCAACCTCTTAATTAGTTACAGATTTCTTTATTGTGGAATTATTTAGATGACTTTTACTTCTGCAGAGATTGTGCATATTTACTTATAATGATGGACTGTAGAAGTTTGAGTAGACTTTTATGATGGAAATGTTTTGAATTGGGCAGTTTTGTCATTATTGGTGCAAGCATTTTTTTCATTGTTTACTGGAAAAATGCTCAAAACAGTAAATTTAAAATGCCCTCTAACAACTGTACTGTATTATACAAGGAATATAATTTAATACAATCTGGAAGGTGTATCAAAGAACACATGTATGTTTCATGTGCAAGGGGCATATGATTTGAAAACAGCCCAAAGTTAATCTTTATCTGCCACTGGCCAGATGTATTTTCTTTGAATGTGGGTTTCAATGCTGTTTCAATGAATGTGAGTTTTAAGGGCAGAGAATTTTTAATGCTAAGTCTATTTTCATTGTGAGACTGCATTGTTTTGTTTAGCAGATGTCTATTAGTGTTACTGCTGTAAAATGTAAAATAAAATGTTTAAATGAAATCCAAATCATTGTAGAAGTAAAGCAGTATGCACATTACAGTGTTTATGGTAAATGAGGAGGAATAAAATAATGGAACATTGGAATGGCTGCAGGGGGGAGGCCCCATTCAACCATGGTTTTAAGAGGGGGGAGCAGCAGCAAACTCAAAGACAGCCCCAGCTGAACTATAACTCTCAACTATCCAAATTTTCACAGAATTAATAGATTTTTGCTTCTTATTTTTGATTTATTCCTCATAAAATTTGTGGTTTTCTGGCAAATCATTTAGGAATGAAGTCACTAAATAATGACAGCCATTGAGTTTCAGACTTCATACCCTTCAGAAAAATGCATGCTAAAGCAAGACCTGTTATTCTAACAACTGTCTAAGTTTATACAACAGCAATTGTTTAGTACTGTCTGCACATTCCCGCAATATATTTGGCCTTGTCCAGATTTCTTGCATTAAGAGGTTGACAGGTACGTGCAAATAAATCACTTTATAGAATTAGGTATATCCAAAACTTTCAACTGTCCTCGACTTTGGCACAACATGTTGCTCTCCCCCTAATAATACCTCCATAAAATGGCAATTTTGGAGGAAAATGTGAAGGGTTTACAAGTAAGAAATAATTGTAATGATCAAAGTTATAGATTACTTTTATTTCAGAAATGCATGCAGATTCTCTTATTTTGTCAGCTGCTCAACTTAACAGTACTAATATTAAAACGTGTCCCTTCTTTGACAGGTTCCCAGGTGCATTGTGTGGCTATTTTATATTTTTGCATCACAGTTTTGGTCTGTCATTCATAAAATTGTGGTTTTCTGGCAAATTGGTGACAAATTTTTAAAGATTGACGTTAGAAAATAATGATAGACATTTGAGTTTCAGATTTCATACCCTTCAGAAAATTCATACTAATGCAAGACCTACTATTCTATTATCTTTTTAAGTTGTTTATAAGAGCAATATTGAAAATTGTCCTTATTTTTGGGCCTTTGTCCCACTTCTATTTATGGCTTTGTCCATATTTCTTGTTCTAAGGTTGAGAGGTATGACAAATGTGTCAGGGCCATCACCGTCAGCCAGAGACATTTCAAATTGTGACATGCTTGTTGCAACCCACTCCCCCATGTAGTGACTCTGGATGTGTCCAAGCAAGGCAAGGAGCAGTTATGTAGTGTAAGTGTGCAGAGTATCCCCCATCCAAGGAAGACACAAGTACTATAGTGGCTTTTCATTTGTCCTTGATTTTGCAGAATGTTTTCTATCATATTTTTATACTGTTAATTTATGCTTATTATTATTCAGAAAATGCATGTGTTGCACTGCCTGTTGTTCTGTGTTTAAGTAGCAATGCTTTAATGACTATCAGGTAAGCTTGTCTGATATTGTAAGATGCAAGTAAGCTTTAATAAGCATACTGTTAAAGGATTACCAACATTGAAGCCTTTTTATTGTTGCCATGCAGAGAATATTTACATAGCTAGATAACGTATAAGCCTTAGATATTGGAATGCATATGGCAGTATTTGTAATAAATGGAAGGATTACAGTATTTTCAGAAGCTCACTACATTTGTTGGAGACTTGCAGTCATCTTTGCAGGCTTTACCAGTAAAGTAAACGGATTGCCAGTCTATATTGTGTGGTCCATAACCAGTGCAGTAATCCTTTAAGCAATTTATCTTGACCTTGTTTCTTGTTTGCTGTTCATGTTTTCCCCATGAAATAAGTAGATAGTTGTCAGGCAGCAGGTCTTTTTTGGATAAGAAACATTTTTACAAGTGGGGGGTATCACAGAGATTGCTACTTTCAGCATGTTACTTGGTAGCTTTATAAAGCTGAATATAAATTATAATTACAACTGCAGTGCAAGGAGAAGTGGTTTGAGATGAGTGCTGCTTGTTTTTTATACTTGATTTTGACTGGCAATCCAGTAATGTATTTAAAAAGTAATTTATTTTTTCATGCCTTGCAACCTTTATGTTTCCATTTAGATTTTAAGTAAGCTGTCATGCAGCCAATGCACTGAAATATTTTTTTCTTCTGCACCTCATTTTGTCTTGATTGGACTCTCATAATGACAGTTTGGCACCAAGGGCAGCATATTTAATTAAAGTCCCAGGTTTTGTGGTTTTGAGCACAGCTCTGTCCCTTTCTAGTTGGTAACACCCCTTTCCATTGGCCCCACCTATTCATCTGTCTCTTGCAGCCCCCCTTTGATTTGAAGTCACAAGCCACCACTGCAAATTGAATAAATGAGGTTTCTAACAAGAAGGAGGATGTTAATACCAAAAAAACAGGAGACAAAAGTTTACCATTAGGCATGAATTCTGTATGCACAGTTACAGACAAATGTTATCAAGAAACAGAAACAGCTAGTGTCTGTATGCTCAGTTCTCTGGCAAGATTTGGTTATAATACGCCATACTGACAAGGCAGCAAATCTTTTTTCTACAGTAATGAATTAACACCTTACAAAAGGGATAATTTGCTAAAATGTTCATTATTGAATCCTTAATACAATTATTACTTATGGTTTTATTGTATTAACAGTGCAGAACTGTGAGTTTTTGGCTGCTGTGTCCAAAGTAGCTAGCATGTAAATGCCCTAAAACTGTCAGTACTGTAGATATTTGGATATTTCTTATTCGCAAACCTCCGGTTGCTATGATATGAATAATCTAAAAAAAATAAATTCCCAGGCTTAACTATTTGAAGGTATTTTGATTATGTAACTTGTATCCTTCTTAAACACCCTTTTATTATAAAATGCCTGCCATTTACCCCCATGCTTAGAGGAACAATAGTTGCTAACCAGTATTATGTAAATGCAATTTTGAAGAGCAAATGTTTAAAATCCTGTTTGAAAATATAAGTTGCATCTACCCTTACACAAGTGTAAACATTTTTAACATCATTTGATTTACATGCAATACCTGAGGTTGTAAGAATTTAGCTCAGACTTTACTTCCATCTTCCAGAAATATTTACTTTATTTTACATTTGTTGACCAGGAATGTCTGACTGAGCTCACACCCTTTTTCAGCAGAGGCCCGGGGAGAAAAGTTCCAAGTTATACAAAACAATTTAAAACATTAAGTTAACAGTTGAGATTTACAGGTAAATTTCAGATCTCATGCAGTAGTTACATAATTATACCACAGTAAAAGCAATAGAAACAGTAAGTACACTGTTTTTTAATAAAAAAAGTGATTTGTAAATCAGATAGTAGCAGACAATGTATTACAAAAGCATAGGAAATTACATAGAAGCTACACAGAAAGCATAGGGTATAGGCTATTTATATTATGTATTATGTCTTTCATAAACAGTACTTTATAGGTTGTTTATGGTCAGGGAGGGTGTGAACAATGCCAGGTCCAATGTTTTTTTAAAGTAGTCTTTAGTGGCTGACTTAAATTGTTTAGGGTGTGTAAGGGTCCTTATTTCTAGGGGAGTTTGTTCCATGCAGTAGAGGTGTGGTAGATATATAAGTAGCATCCAGTCTTATAATTTGGTTTGTAAACATTTAATAGGTCTTGAGTTAAGCTTCGGAGATTTCTTGTAGGGAAATAGTAGGAGATGAGGGATGATAGAGCTGTGTATATTATGCTTTTTGGGGCAAAACTTTTCAAAGATGCAGGTTTCCCTCTACAGGCAGTTTGGCTACCTGTATCTCCATACTAAGTAAACCAACAGTGAATTTGCAGCACTTTGAAGAAAAAAAATGGCAGTCTGTTTGTCACAATGTACATTTCCAAACATCAGATACATCCCTGCACACAAAGTTGTCACTATGTTACCAGTTAGTCTCAAAAAAGGCACAGGGCATTCCCAAGTTAAGAAAGGTTTTTGAAGAGGTAGAGCCCTAACCTTTCTTGGCAACTGTGGTTCTTTTTTTGTTTTACTGATTTTGTAGGTAAAAGAAACACAAATATAATAAACAACAACACAATCTCAGGATAAGTAAATGCAGTCACAGTATTTCAGATGCTTCAAGTATGTGTAGAAGTACACTGAAACGCAAGACACACTGAATACTATGTACAAAAAATAGTAATATCCAAATATAAATAAATGGAAATATAAGTATAATTACTTTAAATAAGTGCATTGGGAGACTTCACCCCTTGAACAGGATGTTTCATTCATCCTAATTAAAGTATATACAGACCTGCAAAAGAAAAAAAATCACACGCATATTTTGTCATCTCCTCATGAACAATTTCATATTAAATCCTCCCCATTACTGAAAATTTCACATTCAGAGAAAAAGTTATTGCCTGTGATGTCTTAAAAAAAAAACTTTGACCAGTCCCAGTATAAAAAATTTGTTGAAGTGTGCCTATGCCAAGTACAACAAACTGTCTTCAGATTCACTGTGTGTGAATCTAGCTAAGCATTTTAGTCTGCCATCTACCTCGCTTCATCAGATGTTGTCCACCAGTCGTCCTGAGGTTGAGCTCCTTAAGTGTAGGAAGGACAAGGAAAAAAAAACAAATCTTAGGGCCTTGAATGACAACCATTCACCATCTGCCAATCCCCCAAGGCTTTTTATCGCTGAGGAAGGCAAGGAGCCTTGAATCTAGATTCTCTACCTCCAGCCCCTCGAAAACCGAACAGGTTTTACAGGGTGCTGGACTCACATAAATACCTCTTCAAAAACCCATCTGCTGAACCAGAGGTTGTCACTCCAGGTCCCAAGGGAGCAAGAGCCAGCTCTTCAAAAAACCCTTTACCTACTGACAAAGAAAGCAGGGCCCTTAATAGGTTTGGTAAAAAAGTCTGCACTTCTGCTATTCTAGCCATGAGGGCCCTTAACTGCCAGTTTCATATGATAAAATGCCAACAAACTATTTCAGATCAAATAAAGCAAAATATATCCTCCCTGGAGGACAAGAACATTTCCAAGGAATTGTTAGACCTTTGCTTTCCAGCTCCCAGGTGGCTAGACATTTGTTACACTGTGGCTATGATGCTATGGAGGCCTCTGGCCGAGCTGCTGTATCTGGCTGTGTCATTAGAAAGTATGTTTGGCTTAGGAAACAGGCCCTACCAGACCATGGCAAATCCAAACTTCTAGATGCACCCCTGGATTAAGATTTCCTCTTTGGGCCAAAAGCTGTGGATGTCCAAAAAAGATGGAAGATAAAGCAAAATCTATGTAAACTGTCAAGGACTCCCTCCAAGTTCAGCCTCCTAAGTTTAGTAGGAATTTTCCCACTAAACTCTGGTCCTTTCCCTCACAATCAAAAAGCAGCCAAAGAAACCCTGGAGGGAAAGGCCTTAAAGGCAGCATCAATCACAAAGGCCCAGGCAGTGGTCCTCAGAAACTCTCAGGCAGGGGAATTCTGGGACACAGGCCCCAAATTTGCAGTTACAAGTTATTTAACTTGCTTATCCCAGTTTATGCTGTAGCTGGCATCAGATCTCTCAAATGTACCTATTTGGGGGTACATACCTATTTTCAGGTTTCATTTACTTCTTTTACATCATGTACCTATTTTTTGAAGGCATTTCCTTATTTTCAGGTTGGCTTTATCCCCTCTCATAATTTTCTGAATTTACCCTATCACACTTGATTTTGAAGTTGTTTAGTACACAGGAAATCAGAGTACTTGACAAACATAGAAGTGTCACCACTAATTTAATGAAACAGGATCCACATGTTACTTTTCCCTTTTTATGGGCATAAATAAATGATTTTGAGAGGTTGATATTTGTAGTATATATATATAGATTTTACACTGTACCTTTGATAATGTGTTACATTTTTCTAAAATTTTTGTCATGCTCAGTTTTTAAAGTTGTGTTTCTGTGTAGTATCCTACAGTTCTAATGGAAGTGGAAAGAATTATGTGCTAATTGGCATTCAGATTTTAAGCTAATTAGATGTTCAGATTTTGACTGGATGTACCTACTTTGCAAGAGCCTTTGTACCTATTTTTAATGTCTGCATGTTGACAGATATGGCTAGCATCAGATGTTAAACAGAGAAAGGGTGTGTGTGTGTGTGTGTGTGTGTGTGTGTGTGTGTGTGTGTGTGTGTGTGTGTGTGTGTGTGTGTGTGTGTGTGTGTGTGTGTGTATACATGTGAGCATGTGTAAGGATCTTAAGAAGCTACGAGTAAGCAGCACAGAACCTGGAACAAGAAACCCGAAATTATTACAAGTCACCAAACAGATCAAGAAAAATGTCATAAAAAGCCAAACAGTCTACTAAGGCCAAGTCGATAAGCACTGTTGCAGGACCCAAGTCATCATCATAGCCAGATAGGCTTTGCTTAATAAGCTAGCTAATCAGCTAAAGCATGTGGCACATACATAGGCTGATGTCTGCTATCATTGTCACATGTGATGACATTTGCATTTTTAAAAAGGCCTCTACATGAAGTACTTCATATAAAGGTGACAGATCGAGGTCCAGAAATACTCTACCTTTTCCTGGGATAGCCAATCATCAACAGTAAAGAATTCACGAAGGCTTTATGCACTGGTAGGTGGAGCCACACCTGTGATTGCCATTCCCTTCTTCAGTCTTTTGGATTTCACTCTCCAGGGTATCTTTTCAATTGCTTTGTAAAAAGGATAGCAATAATATTTGACCCACCTGACTCACTGCTGAAGAGACCTCCTTTATGAATCATAAGAGAGGCTGATGATTCCAACTAATCTACTATTTTGTTCAGACATCCCTTCACCAACATACCAGAAGTGTAACAAGTAAATAAACAAAAGATCATAAATGACAAAATATCAGGGAGGCATTCTTTCTTTATTCTTAGATTTGCTAACTGGTGAGGTGGACTGGTTTAAGTATTAAAACAACTTAAAAAACGTTAGCATTATCTGAAGTTTGAACTAGTACATATGTGGAACTGAGGCTTGTTTGCACCTAAGCAAATATCAATCCCCTATAGAAGAGATGGCAAAGTATTCAAGCCACATTGTCCATGGCTGTGTCATTTCTTATATAAAAGGCAAGCCTAATATTTGAGCATCTACATGCATGGGTATGATTTTTGTTAATAATAGCATGCATTACGGGAGTGCAGTGGAAACCTACCGTTCTTTTGATATTAGCAAATATAAGTAATATTGAATGACTCTGTTAGAGTCTCCACGTGTTTTAGTTTCATGAAGACAGCAGTCCACCTTCTCTTCCCCAAACAGCTCTATCTTTCTGCAGCTCATAAAATGCCAGCACCAGGGCTGTTAGAAAGATTTGGGCTCTTTAAGCAGTGCAATTGGCAAGAATAAGGAGGACCTAAACAGGTAAGACACAAACTTAAAGAACTGATTTATGAACAGGGTTATCAAAGATGCAACACTGTTTAGGAGATCCCTTTTCTTTTCAGGGTTTAATTTATAGCAAATCAACAAAGGTCTACAAAACTAATTTAGTTTTAGTAAAATGAGCTAGCAATCAATGCAGACATTTTGTGTTCAAATAAATATACTAAACGCAGTTAAAACAGGAAGAAATCTAGAAGGAAAAATGTTGTTGCGTCTTACGGCTTTTCCCGGTTAGGGGTCGCCACAGCGGAACTCCAGTCCGCTAATGATTGGTAGTTGATTTTTACGTGCCAAATTACCAGCCATCTGACACACAACCTTCAACGAAAGTATGCCCATTCACGCATGTCTCCACACAGAAGACGCTCTAACTGAGAATCGAACCAGACAGCGTCTTACTGTGAGGCGACAACGCTACCGCAGCACCACAAAAATCTGTAAAAAGATATTGCTAACTCTTGACTGAATCTCTGCTACTTTCACAATATTTCTGAAAGCAAAACTCATTAACCTTTGTTTCTGGAAGCAAAATGGGCTGGTGAATTTAAATATCCAAGTATTATAAAGAATTGATAAAATATCAGTATAAGTCAATAGAAACCAAAGCACAGAGAAGTGGGTAGTACAGAAGGACATGATCATAACTGTGTCACTACTATGCTGTCCATTGGCCAGATAGTAAAGAATATACTGAAATGAGAAAATCAGCTGTTGCTGGTTGAAATCAAACACGAGTAATATGTTACTCTGTTCAACATCAAACTGCGATTGCCTACAAACCTCAAAATACTGTTGTCCAGAACAGATAGGTACCTATACACACCTCTCAACCATCCACATTTTCACAGTGTCCAGATTTTTGCCTCATATTTTTGCTCTGTTTCTCATAAAATGTGTGGTTTTCTGGCAAATCACTGAGGATTAAAGTCACTAAATAATGACAGGCATTTGAGTTTCAGATGTCATATCCTTCAGAAAATGCATGCTAACACAAATCCTGTTATTCTAGCAACTTTCTAAGTTTAAAAGACCAATATTTAAAATCTGTCTCTATTTTGGGGCCTATGTTCCCCCTTATTGTAGGCTTTGTACAGATTTCTTGTGCAAAGAGATTTAGAGGTATGCACTTATATGTGGGTGTTATGCTGATGTGGAAGATACACAGGTACTAAAGTTTTCTTGCATTGGTGTAGTCTGCACAGGTAATACAACCAGACTACAGCTGTAGCATTTTGATATACCTGTACAGCCACAGTGTCTATTTTTTCAGTAACATTTCTAGAACACCAAGGGCCAGATTCTAAAAGAGTTTCTCGCAGTGTAAGTCGGCCCTGTTTCTGAAAGATTTGCTCTCAGTGTAAGTGACTTACTTCGGTTTAAGACCCATCTATAAACAGGCTTACACTGGAAGCCAGATTTCAAAAGACCAGCTCTCAGTATAAGTGGTCACTTGCACTGAAAGCAAGTATTTTGAAATCAGGTCCTAATTGTCAAAATAATATAATCAAGATGAGGGAGTGCTGCAGAGAGGATAAACACATTAGAGCAGTCTGCAGTTGATGCAAATGAAAACACCCATGTAGTTAGCATACAATGCTTTACATGGAAGCTTATATTCAGGTCTGTACCCATAACCAAGCTGTTGTGTTTGAGAAACGGATGTTAAAAAATTCACCTTGACAGCAGAGTTCAGCAAAACCTGAGAGGTGAAAAGTAAATCTTGACTGGTAAATACTGACAACCATTGCAAAAACGTTTTATGTTCAGATAGACCAGATCATAATTATTCACAGTAAATGGAGCTTTACCAATTACAGAGAGAAAGAAACATATAGGAAAGCTATCCGTTTACAAAGTCTGAAAGTTGTAACAAACTCAGAGCTGTCACACAATTCTGTACTATGAGGAGCTTTAGCTGTTCCAAATGTCTGTACTACAAAACAGGAAAAACAATACAAAACAGAAACTTCAGGCGTATAAAGTATTTTACAGCTCTGAAAGCTGTAACATACTTTGCATTGCCTCAGGTGGAAGGTTGGCATAATGGTTAAGGTGTTTGCCTTACAGACACAAGGTGCAGGGTTTGATTCTCACATGGGGTAATTGGCTAGGCTTAAAATGACCCAGAAAGGGCAGTTAGCCTAGTACTAATCTATGAACCTATGAACCTATGAAAGCAATTACCTACCTGCATTTCATTGTATTGTTGGGAGGGTGGCCTAATGGTTAAGGTGTTTGCCTTACAAACACAAAGTGCAGGGTTTGATTCTCACAGGTTTACCAAAAACATTGTTGGGTTGGGAGGGTGGCCTAATGGTTAAGGTGTTTGCCTTACAAACACAAGGTACAAGGTTTGAGACTTACAAGGGATAATTGGCTAGGCTTAAAATGGCTCACAAGAGCAGTTAGCCTAATACTAATCTATGAACCTATAAAGAGTGCAGACATAAAGGCATCTGATTCTGTAACAGGTTTAAAACCTGTAATGCAATTCACATGGCTACAGAGAAAATCAGTAGCATCCCACCATGTCTTGCAACTTTTATTGCCTTTTAATATTTCCACTGTTAATCTGTAATTACCATTGTTTATGTTCTAACTCAGAACTAGTTAGCGCTTAAAGATAGCTGGAAGCTGCTTAACAATGCTGTCATCTTCCAAGATTTGGAGTGTATTATCATGGCACTCCATGTAGTACATAGTGAACAGAATGCCAAACTATAATGTAATGTAATGTATAATGAATGTACAGTAGCAGTACAGCTGCATCATGTAACACTTACTAGTGTCGTGCAACTGCATTATGTGGTACTACTCTACTACAGTAACTATAAGTTGCAATATTACAGTTACAGCACAGGTTGCACCAGTGTAGATGCAGTATGAGGTTTGAAGTTGTACAGCCATGTAATGTAGGATAGTTGCAAGACATACCAAAGTTCTACTGACTCTTTATTGAAATAAAAGTATAGTTTGTAGCACTGGTAACCAATGAATGCAGCATCCCATTAGTGCAGTTATAGCATTAAGCTGCATCCTAGTACAGATGCAGGATCTGACTATCTACTGTTACAGAACATTAACAGGAAAACTGCTGGAGGAATATAACTATACAGTAACATAATTGCAAGTCATGTTTCTTCAGAAAAGCTAAAAGTGTTCACACATTTTAGCTCATTATACAAGGATATCTCAGATGAGCTACTTAATCTTGAGGGCCATCTGCACACTAAACAATTTAATTTCAGTATTTTTAGAGAGTTCTGTCATGAAGACTAATAAACAGTAACCTGCTCTATGAAGAATTTTGAGCTATAATTGTCTCCACTGCTAAGGGTCTGGCAAAGAAAGTAGGGTTAGGAACCAGGTTAAGAAAGTCCAGTATGTAGTAATATAAAAAAAAAGTGCAAGAAATTCTCTGTGTGGAAGATTTTCAGTCCATATTTCACTAGTTAATCACTGTATATTAATCAGATCAGACAAAGGCAGTAGAAGTAGCAAACTTATACTCGTCTTAAGTAAAAAGAAAAAAAAAAATAAATATATATATATATATAATTGCACAGAATTACTAAGTATTCAAAAGTAATCCAAGCAAGGCAGGCAGTCTGTTTCCAGTTGAAAATCCTTTAAGTACACAGACAAGTGATCCAAGTAAAACAAAAATAGAGTAATAGTTACCTCACAAGCTTTATATATATATATATATATATATATATATATATATATATATATATATATATATATATATATATATATATGGATCACCTTTATATCCTCGAAATCGCGTTTCTCCGACACACTAATAACCGACACCAAAAGACCGACAACAAAAAACGCCGACAACGCAAAACACCGAAAACCATTACAGCAACACACTACACGTACACAACACAGTACACTACATAACATATGCACTATCCCTAACCCAAACCCTAACCCTAAGGTCCGACACTCAAGACACTTACCCTACCTGCACCCTAACCCTAACTCACTTACCCACCTGTAACCCCAAGATCCGACACTACCACACACTCACCCTACCTGCACCCTAACCCTAACTCACTTAACCCACCCCTAAACCCACAGTCCCTCACTATCGCACACTTACCTGTTCGCTCCCTAACACTAAATCCCTCACTCGATGCACACTTACGAGTCCGTGGGTTCTCACCTTGTCGGTCATCTGCGTTGTCGGTGTTTTTGTCCCGTCGATTCTGTGTCGGCGGAACGTTGTCGGCATCTAAAGGTGACCCATATATATATATATATATATATATATATATATATATATATATATATATATATATATATATTTTTTTTTATCAGGCAAGGGAGTTGTTTATTGTGCTATAAAACAAAGTGTTATTGGTACACATGTTAAATTCACATCCCTTCCCCCATCAGTATGACATTCCAGCTGGTCCTGCCCTACCTAGTAGCTGTCATAATAATATAACCCTTATGTACTTTAAATAAAATTTATAATGATGTGGCACCTCTTATTTTACCAGATTATTAAGTAGATTATTAAGCCTGTGATTTTTATCCAAGTCAATATACTACATGGCTGGAAATATATCAACCTTAGTCCATTTGGCAATCAAAAAATATATATAAATATATGCTATACATTTTGCATGTAAAAAATCAATTGTAAAAATCATATTCTATTTTCGTAACCTATTGTTAACAAAGATCACTTCCGTCCTTCTAGACTTCTTCAGGTCTGCGAACAAGAACCCTAAAAACTATTTATAAAAATATATATAATTGTATAATTAGTTAGTATTGTTATTACACACCATTTTGAATAAAGTGGAAAAAAACAGAAAAAGAAAAAAATAATAAGAAAAAATGTATGATGATGGAAACAAAATATACACTGAAATTACATCTGATTTAAAATGGTATTTAAAACAAACTGATAGAATGTTGTGTCTTTCGGTTTTTCCCGGTTAGGGGTCGCCACATCGGAACTCCGGTCCGCTAATGATTGGCAGTAGATTTTTACATGCAAAGTTGCCAGCCCTGACGTACAACCTTCAACAAAGGTACACCCATTCACACATGTCTCCACACAGAAGACGCTCTAGCTGAGAATCGAACAGGACAGCGTCTTACTGTGAGGCGACAACGCTACCAATAGAATAAAATAAAATAAAATTAGTCATGTAAACAATGTGGCAATTTTCTAAGTTCCAGTGCACTTTTAATTGAACAGTAGTAATTTAGTCCAGGCTTCCTAAAAGAGTTCAGCTTTAATTGCCACATGAGTTCATGTTTCTCCAGAATATTCGGGATGTCTCCTTCAAGATCACCCATGTCTATGCAATCCAGGATCGGAAACTTAAAACCTGTGTGTCTTTTATGAAGAGAAAGGTGTTTGGCTAGTGCATTATTTTTACATTCAGAGCGGATTTCTGACAGATGACATGAAATCCTACGCTTGAGTTTATTTACAGTCTTGCCCACATAGAATGCATCACATTCATTGCACTGTGCCCAATTACTTTTGTAGTGTTACAGTCACCCCCTGCACTAGTCTTAAGGATTTTCTTTAAATAAGGGCAATAAAAACCATCACCTTACTGTATAAATATACAAAATATACAATTAGTTTCACATCTTTTAGTGTTTCGCTCATATAGTCTAGGTTTAAATTCAACAAAACTTCTAATGTTCCTGGCCTTCCTATAAACAAAAGATGAGGCTTCACCTAAGATGTTAATCAGAAAAGGGTTTCCTGTGACAATGTCCCAGTTTTCTTCAATAACATTTTCGATACAGTGATAATCCAAAGTATATGTCAGGATGCAGCTATTTTTGCATTTGTTATTCTCGGTGGAATTTCTTAACATTCTCCTACTCGGGAGGTTGAGTGAAGGTGCCACAGTCCTTTTCAGTTCTATAATGGGTTCCAGCAGGATGTTTTTTAACATCTGACTTTCATAGCCTCTCACTAGAAAATCATCCACTAAGTTGTTCAGGTTTCTCAAAAATGGTTCCATCTCTGTGGTAATTCTAGCTAATCTATAGCCTTGGGACTTCACTACATTATATTTGTTTTTTGTAGGATGTAGACTTTTACTGTGGAGTAATAAGTTAACCCTCGGAGGTTTTCTGAATAGATCAGTGGTGATTCTCTGGAACCGCTCTGTTAAAGCACTGACTGAAGATAAAAAAATTGTGTTGTCCAAATGACTTACTTTTGTACCAAGCTGCTGGAGTGAGGTTGCTCAGGTACTGATAGACCTTAAAATGTTTGTGAGGAAGCTCAACTTAAGGGTTCAGTTTCATGGCAAAAGTAATGACATTGAAAATAAGCCTATTGATGAAACTATAAAAAGGCTTAGCAGCTATTGCCCACAACTACATCAAACATTAGCTGCTTTCAAAGTAAAATGTGAGCTGGATATCAGGAAACACCTTAAAAAACCTCCTAAAAAAACTTTATAACTTAACATGGGGAGTAAGAAAAGCATTGATTAAGCTAGGCAATGATAAATCTAGGCGTGTAATGAAGGCAGACAGGGGAGGAGATATACTTGTGACTGATACCACTAGCTACAACCAACATTTGTTTATTTTATTTTATTTATTTATTTTACATTTGTTAACTGGGATAGTCCGACTGGATATATCTCCATTTTCAGCGGAGGCCCGGGGAGAAAAGCTCCACATACCAAAAAAGAGACAATACATACATCACTGAGTGATAAACTCAGGCAGACATGTTTAGAAAAATATAGACAAAGAACACAGGCAGATATCAATATACACAATGTGCAGACTTACATCTGATTGGCAGAGACGTATCAGAAAATGTGAACATAGAATACAGTCAAATCTCATAATTCACAATGCTTAGACATTCAAATGCTATGAGGCATAGATACTTGGCTAAACAGCAGGTTGGGTAGCAAGACATGTCTTAGTGAAGGTGTTAGGTTTAGAACAAGAGCACAGCCAATGAGATGTGAGGTATTTTTGAGTTCTCTTTTAAATAGGGGTAGTGAGGTTTCCTTGGTAACAATAGTAGGGAGTAGATTCCAGATTTTACCAGTTGAGTTGGCAAATATAGCATCGCTGCAGAGTTGTTGGATTTTTGGGTGAGTATCAATAGTTTATCAGCTGAGCGTAATGGCATAGGGGCACTATGAGGGGTGAGAATATTATTGAGGTCAGGGGTATTATCAGGTTGATAGAGTATTTTATGTGCTGCTATAAGCTGGTTGAACTGTAGAAGGGTAGGATACTCTAGCCATCCCAGTGCTTTGAGGTTCTGGCAATGGTGGGTCCTAAAAGCCATGCCAGTACCGAATCTGGATATATGATTGTAACATCCTGATAATTTGTTGAGATTGGTTTTGGATAGGTTGGTGAGTACAGGGGAGGCATACATAAGGGTAGAGAGGAGGTGTGATCTTGCAATAGCTACCCTAGCTGGGGGGGGTGAGGAAAGGTTCAGCTCTGTATAGGGAGCCATGTTTTTGGTTGACGGACTTAATAGTGTGATTTACATGTTTATAAAATTTAAGATTGTTGTCTATTATTACACCTAGAAGCTTTGTATGGTCATCAGGGGCGATAATGGTGTCATTGCTAGATTTGATGTTGAAGGAAGGAGGAGAAATTCTATGGTTAGGGGAGAAAAGTATTAGCTTGGTTTTGTTAGGATTTAGAAGCAGGCGGTATTAGCTAGCCATGTTTCTACTGTGCTGAAAGTGGTCTGGGTGAGGGTTAGAAGTTGTGTAGGAGAGGAGGCGGAGCATATTAGCATTGAGTCATCTGCATATTGGATGCAGGTGGCTCCTGGGATGGTGGTGTGCAGATCATTGATAAAGATAGAGAAAAGAAGGGGACCTAGTATGGACCCTTGTGGGACACCTAGGGTTAGAGGAAGTTGGTATGACAGCTTGCTCTGCCATAAGACAGCCTGCTGTCTATCATTTAGGTAGGAATTAAACCATTGTATTGCATGCTGGTCTAAACCGATGGTTTGTAGGGTATTGAGCAGTAGCTGATGGTTGACCATATCAAAAGCTTTTGAGAGATCTAGGAAGAGTGCTGAAGATAGTTTGTTGTTGTTATGATAAAGATTGATGACATTAGAGAAAGATAGAAGAGCCGTGGTGGTACTGTGGAATGGCCTAAAGCCGTGTTGAGAGTCGGCGAGCATTCCGTTTTGAATAAGAAAGTGCATGATTTGTTTGTGTATGCATCTTTCCATGATTTTAGCTAGTGGTGAAAGAATGGCTATAGGTCTAAAGTTAGATAATTCTGTGGAACTTCCTCCTTTATGGAGTGGTATAACATGTGATATTTTCCATATTGCTGGGATGGATACTTCTGAGATGGATCTGGTGATCAGAATAGAAATGGGAAGTGCTATGGCATCATCTGCCTTTTGAAGATATTCAGCTGGGAGGTAGTCAGCAGCTAGTGTAGTAGGTTTTGGCTTTTTGAGTAAGGTCTGGATCAGGTTGGCAGGTACGGTTTGAAAGGTAAAGGTGGGTTGGGTGCTGGTTGGTAGGTACAGTTTGAAAGGTAAAGGTGGGTTGGGTGCTGGGTGGATCAG
Source organism: Protopterus annectens (assembly GCF_019279795.1). NCBI lineage: Eukaryota > Metazoa > Chordata > Ceratodontiformes > Protopteridae > Protopterus > Protopterus annectens. The sequence continues at coordinate 4,324,945 of NC_056745.1, read as the reverse complement.
GGCTAGATGTGCCAGAGCTGGTGTTTGTGTCTGATGGATTGAGATGGGTAGCTAGAGACTGGATAGTTTCAGTAAAGAAGGAGTTGACGCTGTTTGCAATTTCTACAGGGGATTTATCAAGGGCAACTGATGGGATAGGAGGGGCGGAATGGCCTGGGTGGAGAAGATTGTTAATACCAGCCCAGAATTTTTGAGGTTTTAGCTGATATTTTTGTTGTAGTAGGGTGTAGTGATTTTTTTTTTCTAGAATGACAGATTTTTTTGGTCGGATTTCTTAGCTGCCGGTATCTTACTTGGTCCATAGGGGCTTTGGTAACATGCCACCTGGCCCAGGCGTTGTTTCTTAGTTTAATTTTGGTTTTTGTTTCTTTAGATAGCTACGGTGCAACTGTGGCTTTTACACAGATGGTACAGGTAAAAGCATGGTGGCTAAGGATAGCCAGAAATCTGGTATTAAAATACTCAACTGTGTCTTGTAATGGGAGTCATTTCAAGACATTCCAATTACATGCTTTGAGTTTATTTTGGAAGTTGTCAAGGTTAAAGTTCCTGATGTTTCTTATAGTTTTGTAGGTGGGCTGGTTGGGAATGTCGGCTTTGAGCCTAATAATATAGGTAAGGCAGTGATCACTTAGATCATCAGGTAATGTACCTGACTTGTACTTTTGGGGGTGGTTGTTAATAAGTATCCAATCAAGGATACTGTCTTTGACTCTATTTTTTCTAAAACTGGTGGGGGTGGCAATGATCTGAGTAAACCCCTGGAGGTTTAAATGGGTGGAGGGAGTTTCAGAGGAACAGGTGTTCCAATCAGTGTTAAAGTCCCCCAAGACAATGGTTTCCTGGAGATAGTTAGAAACTAGCCACTGTAAGATATTTTCTAGAGTATTATCATTCTTGCCAGGTGGAATCCAAATGTAGACAATATATCTGCATTTAGTTTTGTTTATTATTAGTTTAGTGATGAGAATTTCTACATTGCCAAACTGGGGTGGCTGTTGGGTGTCAGTTGTTATTCTTAGGGTAGACTTGCATAGTACAGCTACCCCACCACCTTTCCTGGAGATCCGGTCCAGTCTAAGGATGTTGTACTGTGGGGGGGGGGGGTATTTTGTTATCTTTGGTTATTGGTTTTAGCCAAGTTTCTCTGAGGCAGAGGATATCAGGGAAGTGAACAGCTAAGAGTCCATGTAGGCTATGGATCTTGTTGTTTAGGCTTCTGATGTTGAGATGATAGACCAGACATGAGTTTATAAGTCTATCAATCTGGGCAGTACACATTGGGTTGTTAGATGGTGTGCTTGGGTCTACTGTTGTGGATGGGCCAGGATTGGGATGGCTGTCTCTATCCTTCATAAGATTAATTTTTAAATTGCTTATGAGTCTTAAAATTTTGTTGATGATGTTTTTGTAGCTTTTAGTTTTTAAGCTAATGCAGTGGTATTTAGTCGGGTGATGGTAATTGGGGGCGAGGAATTAGGAGAGGGAGTGGTTATGTGATGGATAAACTTATTAAATGCTGGGTTGGTGTCTGAGAGTTTGGGTATTGGATTTCAAGGTGGTGTACATATTCATAGGAGCTTAGGTGATAAGGAATGAATAGCAGCGGTACTAAGGGTAGCAGCATTAGTGTTCTAGCTGTAGTCATAGTAAATTACCAGGGTAGGGTCTGTATTGAGTGTATGTGGTGGATAAAATATTAGAGAGAACAGAATAGCTATGGGTGGGTTAATATGGATAGTGGGGCGGATAGAGGGTGTATTATTGTGCTAGGAGTTTGCTGGGTTCTAGGAGCACGTGTAGCTGGTTAGCTAATTAAGAGGCCATGCCAGTGGTACTATAAACGTAGTACTACTGGGGGGGTGTAGGATATGGAGGCAGGGTGGGGCACAGAGCGAGCGAAGCGGGGCTAAACCAGTAAAGCAGATGCCTAGAGGCAGCATGTGCAGGTATGAGTTACAAGCACACTTTTTTGTTTCTTTTTATATGCCCAATACTCTGTTCCTAAGCCCTACTGTTAAATGAGTTACAAGCACGCTTTTTTGTTTCTTTTTATATGCCCAATACTCTGTTCCTAGGCCCTACTGTTAAAAACTACACAGTTCCCTGCCTGTTTCTCAATTTACAATGCAGAGAGCCCGTTTTCCAATTCCCTTTTGTAGCACGCTTGTTTCACTTAGTTTGTTGAGAAATGCACTGTTTGGAGGTGTAGAACACACTATGCTCATCTGATTGAATACTAGAAAGCACACTGTTTTTACCTTAATTGGGGAAGAAAGAAGGCTACTGGAAAGTCTAACCCTTCCAACCTAATGCTTATTAGCATGAACAGATTACAAGCAAGAGTTATGGGGACATTCACCTGTGCTTTTTTGGACCCAGTTTGTTAGGTTTACAGGTGGCAAGGTATTTTAGTGGATATTGACCTTATTAAAACAAGTTCCATGGTGGGGAAAGTCTTCCGTACTTGTTATTCCTGGAATGACTCTATATGCTTTTACAAGCCTTTCAGGGGGAGGTGAGGTAGGAACACCTTATTAAAACAAGTTCTGTCGTGGGGAAAGTCTTCCGTACTTGTTGTTATTAATGACAATATAATTCAGGTTGGGAGGGTGGCTTAATGACTAAGGTGTTTGCCTTATAAACACAAGGTGCAGGGTTTGAGTCTCACAAAGGATAACTGGCTAGGCTTAAAATGGCTCGCAGGGGCAGTTAGCCTAGTACTAAACTATGAACCTATGACCCTATATGCTTTTACAAGCCTTTCAGGGGGAGGAGAGATAGGAACACCTTATTAAAACAAATTCCGTGGGGGGGGGAGTCTTCTGTACTTATGCTTTTACAAGCCTTTTAGGGGGAGGTGAGTTAGGAACACCTAGAGAGGGGATATGATTATTAGTACTATACCAAGAACAGAAATAATCATTCAGACATTCAGTATATATGATTATCAAACAAGTCCACGTGCACCTTTTAGTAAATGAAACAGCAGCACTCTTTCCTATATATCTGCCTTAAGGGCTCAGTTAATATTCATTATTTCTGTTCCTTATCAGTACTACACTACCCAGGACACACCACTAAGTCAATGCAAATGACAATAAATGGATACAATATCAATAGCAGTTTGTGAGTAATTTGTAGCAGCCAGTACCAATAAACATGCATTAATTCATCAAGGTTTCAGTTTGCGAGTAAATGCAGTAAACAGTTAGTACATTAAGCTCAGATAAAGAAACAACAATTAAATACATAAGTATGTGAACAAAAAATAGAGAACATGCTGGAGGATAACAGATTTTATGAGTTATTTACCATGGATGACATAAAAAAAGCATATGATTTATGGAACACTAATCTCACCACATTATGGGAAGAAAAACGTATTACTGAAAATCTTTATAATTATTTATGGAGCCCATGCCCATGTTTACCTTACTTTTTTGGAATAACAAAGTCACACAAGAACCGAGAAGACCCACCTTATAGACTGGTGCTAGCAAGTGGAGGCTCCCTTACTGAAGCCACAGCCATTACCTTGATTACTTGCTGAAACCTTTAGCAGAAAAGAATAAGTCATACATAAGAGATTCAATTGATTTTTTTGAGGAAAATAAAAACATTACAGTGGAAGCTGACAGTATTTTATTAACTATTGATGTGAAATCTTTGTACACAGTGCTCCCTCACAATTACTGTACAACAGCAGCTATGGAGTCTTTTAAGAAACATAATCAAGGTACACAGGCACAACTGCAAATGTTAAGCAAACTCATTAATCTTGTACTGGACTTCAATTTCTTTACTTTCAATGGCAAACACTACAAAATAAACTGATATAGCAAAGGGGGCTGCCATGGCTCACAGCATAGCTAACATAGCCCTGGGGAAGTGGGAGGAGGACTTTGTTTTAACCAACACAGACTACATGCAGCATATCATATGCTATTTATGTTTTATTGACAACATCTTTATTGTGTGGGAAGGTGACACTTTGCAGCTTGGAGATTTTATCACTTACCTCGATCAAACAACCCCCTTCCTGAAGTTTACCTCTTCCCATAGCTATACTTCGACCACTTTCTTAGATATGCAGATTTCCAAGGACACCAACAATAACAGAATCACCACTGATCTATTCAGAAAACCAACGAGGGTTAACTTATTACTCCACAGTAAAAGTCTACATCCTATAAAAACAAAGTATAATGTAGTAAAGTCCAAAGGCTATAGATTAGCTAGAATTACCACAGAGATGGAACCATTTTTGAGAAACCTGAGCAACTTAAAAAATGATTTTCTAATGAGAGGCTATGAAAGTCAGATGTTAAATAACATTCTGGACCCCATTATAGAACTGAAAAGGACTGAAGCACTTTTCACTCAACCTCCCCGGTAGAAAAATATTAAGAAATTCCACAGAGAATAACAAATGCAAAAATAGCTGCATCCTGACATACACTTTGGATTATCACAGTATCAAAATGTTATTGAAGAAAACTGGGACATTGTCACAGGAAATCCTTTTCTGATTAACATCTTAGATGAAGCCCCAGCCTTTGTTTATAGGAAGGCCAGGAACATTAGAGGTTTTGTTGAATTTAAACCTAGACCATATGAGAGAAACACTAAAAGATGTGAAACTAATTGTACATTTTGTATATTTATACAGCAAGGTGATAGTTTTTATTGCCCTTATTTAAAGAAAATCATTAAGACCAATGGAGGGGGGACTGTAACACTACAAAAGTAACTTACAGGGCACAGTGCAATGAATGTGATGCATTCTATGTGAGCAAGACTGTAAATAAACTGAAGCGTAGGATTTCATGTCATCTGTCAGAAATCCGCTCTGGATGCAAAAATAATGCACTAGCCAAACACCTTTCTCTTCATATCCACACCCCCACCAGGGGCAGCAATATCCTAGACCTGGTCATTACCAACATGGGCAACCGGTGTTCCACACCAGAGGTCAATTCCTCATTGGTCAGTTCTGACCACAAGCAAATCACCCTAGACATCCACATCACAGCCCCACCCCCCATTAGAGAAGCCACCGTAAAAAATTTCTCCAAAGCCAACCTCACGCTTCTTAAGACAGAAGTGGCAAACTTCATGACACCCATGCTGATGGACAATAGAGTTATGACTGCTGAATCCTATACAATTGCACTTTATAAGCCCTTACACAAGTGCATGGATCGTGCAATCCCTAACAGAACCAAGATGCTATCCCCCCAAAAAAGGAAGCCAATCTGGTGGTCCCCTGCTATAAACAAACTTTACAACAGAAGAAAGAAACTGTTGCAAAAAAGAGTAAAATCCCATGATTGGAGGAACTCTGTGGTCAGCCTCAGTAAGAAGCTGAGATCCCTCATAAAATCCTCCAAAGCTAGTTACGAAAACAAAATCACCACTGATTCTAAAGACAACCACAAAGCATTCTATAGCTATGTCAAGAATCTCAATGGCAACACTCAGATCTGCTCTGAGTTACAGCACAATGGCACTAAATGTATAGAACCAACTGATATTGCCAACATCCTGGCAGATAGGCTCAGTGCTAACCTTACCCCTCTCTTATCCCCTAAAGGGCCCATCTCTATACCGGAAGAATGCAAAGTACCTGTAATCATGGCTGTACAGGTAAAAAACACACTCTCCAAAGCCAAGAACACGGCATCCATAGGACCTGACAACATCCCAGGCTGCGTTCTACATGAACTACAGAATGAGCTGGCACCCCACCTAAGTACCATATTCAATCATAGCCTCACCTCAGGCTTTGTGCCCACTGAATGGTGCACAGCAACAGTTATCCCACTCCACAAAGGGGGAGTCACTACGGACCCTGGGAACTACCACCCCATTAGCCTGACGAGCCTGGTCTGCAAGGCTATGGAGCGTATCATCATGGAACTTATAAACAATGACACTGGTAATCTCCAAACTTTGGACTCTACCCAGTTTGGGTTTGTAAAAGGCAAATCATGTCTCCTAAACCTGATAGACTTCTTTGAAGCAGTCACCAAAGCTGTAGATGAGGGAAAGGTGGTACACACAGCCTATCTAGATCTTGCCAAAGCTTTCAGCACCATTCCCCACTCTGGAATTATAGACAAACTCACTAAACTAGGTATAAATCCCTATGTCACAAGATGGGTTGCCAAATGGCTCACTGACCGAACACAGACTGTGAAAATAGCAGACTCTAAATCCAACTTCAGACCAGTGACAAGTGGAGTACCACAAGGTTCAGTCCTAGGTCCTCTCCTGTTTGGTATCTACTTCTCTGAAGTACAAGCTAACACAGAAGGTCTTTGGCTAACAAAGTTCGCAGATGACTGCAAACTAGGAGCCATAATCAAATCTCCTAATGATGTGGACATCCTACAAAAGGGCCTCACTGAGACAGATGCCTGGTGTCAAAGCCATGGCCTCAAGCTCAATGCCAAAAAGTGCATTGTCATCCCTTTTGGTAAAAACTCTGTACCCATGAACTACCACATAGCTGGTAGTCTACTTAACACTGAAAGTGTGATAAGAGACCTTGGGACACAGGTGGACATTAGTCTCTCCTTTGATAATCACATCGCCACAGTAGTCAGGAAATCCTTCTATGTGACACACCTCATCACAAAAGGTTTTTCATCCAGGAAAAAAGAGGTCATTATTCCCCTCTACTCATCACTCCTTAGACCTATTATAGAGTACAACACCCCTTATGGTATGTACCTCACAAGACATCTACAACAACTGGAAAGGCCACAGAAATACCTCACAAAGAGGATTACTGGCCTCAAACAGATGCCCTACGCAGACCGTCTCAAAAAACTCCAGCTTTACTCTATCGCATATCACCTACTCAGACGCAATCTCTGCCTAACATATCAAGCTATGTCAAACCCAGCGCTGTTGGACATGCTCCACGTAAAGAAATCCCAATCCCTCCGAGCTACACGCTCTAGGGACCTAAACCTTGTCACCACAATAAACAGAACATGCTGGAAGGATAGATTCCTGTCTCAGAGACTTCCCATACTCTGGAACAAACTACCTATCTATATCAAACAAAGCTCCTCATTAGCACTCTTCAAGGTCTCTTATCACACTTTCGGTGTTAAGTAGACTACCAGCTATGTGGTAGTTCATGGGTACAGAGTTTTTACCAAATCAGTCAGGAAATCCTTATATGTGGCACACCTCATCACGAAGGGCTTTTCATCCAGAAAAAAGGAGGTCATTGTCCCACTGTACTCATCCCTCATTAGACCCATTATAGAATACAACGCCCCATTTGGTATGTACCTCTCAAGACATCTGCAACAACTGGAAAGGCCTCAGAAATACCTCACTAAAAGAATCACAGGCCTAAAGCAGATGCCCTACACTGACCACCTTAAAAAACTCCAGCTATACTCTGTCGCATATCGTCTACTCAGAGGCGATCTCTGCTTAACATACAAGGCCATGTCAAACCCAGAGCTGTTGGACATGCTACACTTAAAGAAATCCCAATCCCTCAGAGCTACACGCTTCAGGGATCTAAACCTTGTCATCACAATAAACAAAACATGCTGGAGGGATAGGTTCCTGACCCAGAGACTCCCCAGACTCTGGAATAGATTGCCCATACATGTCAAGCAGAGTGCCTCTTTGGACCTCTTCAAGAGGAACCTTGACGATTGGATGGGAGAAAGGAAATTCACCCCAGGGATCACGTCAGTCGCCCTGCTAGACAGGGGTCCAGGAAAGTAAATAATGTGGGAAGAAATAGCCAGGGAATTGTTATGGCTAGGCTTGTATAGGCCCTAGGGCTGATAGCCTAGTACCAACCTATGAACCTATGAACCTATGATTGGATGGGAGATAGGAAATTCACTCCGGCGATCACTTCTGTGGCTCTGCTTGACAGGGGCACAAGAAAATAATTTTCTTGGGTGGCAAAAGCCAGGGTACTGTTTGGCTAGGCTTATATAGGCCCTAGGGCCAATAGCCCAGTACCTACCTATGAACCTATAAAAGACACACAGGTTTTAAGTTCCAGATCCTGGATCGCATAGACATGGGTGATCTTGAAGGAGACATTCCAAATATTCTGGAGAAACATGAACTCATGTGGCAATTAAAGCTGAGCTCTTTTAGGAAGCCTGGACTAAACTACTACTGTTCAATTAAAAGTGTACTGGAACTTAGAAAATTGCCTCATTGTTTACATGACTAATTTTATTTTATTTTATTCTAACAGCTGGTTTTAAATACCATTTTAAATCAGATGTAATTTCAGTGTATATTTTGTTTCCATCATCATACATTTTTTCTTATTATTTTTTCTTTTTCTGTTTTTCTTTTTTCCACTTTATTCAAAATGATGTGTAATAACAATACTAATTATACAATTATATATATATTTATAGATAGTTTTTAGGGTTATTGTACACAGACCTGAAGAAGTCTAGAAGGACAAAAGTGATCTTTGTTTACAATAGGTAATGAAAATAGAATATGATTTTTACAATTGATTTTTTTACATGCAAAGTGTGTGTGTGTGTGTGTGTGTGTGTGTGTGTGTGTGTGTGTGTGTGTATATATATATATATATATATATATATATATATATATAGATATATATATATATATATATGTGTATTTTTTTTTTGATTGCCAACTGGACTAAGGTTGATATATTTCCAGCCATTATTATATTGTCTTGGATAAAATCGCAGACTTAATAATCTACTTATTAATCTGGTTAAATAAGAGGTAACACATCATTATCAATCTTATTTAAAGTGCATAAGGGTTATATTATTATGACATCTACAAAGCAGGGCAGGATCAGTTCGAATGTCACACTTATCGGGGAAGGGATATGAATTTAACATGTGTACCAATAACACTTTGTTTTACAGCACAATAAACCACTCCCTTGCCTGATAAAATGTATATATATATATATATATATATATATATATATATATATATATATATATATATATTTAGAAAGCTTGTGAAGAAAATATTACTCTGTTTTTGTTTTTCTTGGATCTCTTGTCTGTGTACTTAATAAAGGATTTTTGACTGGAAACAGACTGCCTGCCTTGCTTGGATTACTTTCAAATACGTAGTAATTCTGTACAATTATATATTTTTTATTACTTTTTTTTTTTAACTTAAGTCGAGTTTAAGTTCACTACTTCTACTACTTTTGCCTGATCTGATTAATATACAGTAATTAACTAGAGATATATGGACTGAAAATCTTCCACACAGAGAATTTTCTTACACTATTTTTTTTTTGGATCCACTACACTTGTTTAGTGGGTTGTTTTGAGACTTCGGGATACCATGGAGATTATTTGTTTTTTTATGCAGTAATATAAAGATATGATATGTTAAACGGCCACCCAAAAGAAGTAGTAGCAACTTTCAAATCATGTACGCACTTTACATGTATATGAGTTAGTGTCGGACAGTACAGGAGCATACTAGAAGTGCCTGATGTGACAGGTATGTAAAAGTGCCACAGATCATGAGACTCAAAGGAAGAAATCAGTATTATATGACAGTAGACCAGCCATGAGGCACACAAAGCAGTTTGTTTTTACAGTACACTTCCCCATCTTCCTCGCTGTTATTCTGTAGCTTTCTTGTACTGCACATCTTCCACCTCCTTCCTCTTTTTCAGTGTTACTTCTTGTGAGCCCTGCCTTTTACCATAATCTGTAGCCTCACATTTCTCTCATTCCTATGTAGCCATATTGATCACCTCTGCTTTTTGCCTCTTCCTTAATTGCCTGTAGCTTATTTCCTTTCTTTTACTGCAACCCCCTAACTTATCTTTGTCCCTTTCCCTAAACTCAGCATAATCCATTCCCTTAAAATCTAGCATCACTACCTATTTTTCATTTATTTCAGCCCCCATTTGGCTTTACCATCTAGCCATGCATAGGCCTCAGTGGACCCTAAGACGGGGCCTACAATATCAAGATGTTCGTCACATACATTCACATGCAAAAACAACTGTTATGGTGTTGCACATTGCTTAGCAGGCCTAGAAGCTTGCTGTAAATGTCCCTTATTCTCTGCTATGTGGTGAGCATGCAACCACACAACCAGTTCCACTATGTCTCATAAAAAAATACTAAAGCAAATGAAATGTCATCTGCTCAATATAAAATAGCTGTGAACACTTTTGGGGGAAAGCCCCCTTTTCCCACCCAAGTGAGATGGTTTTTTGCCCCCCCTACCTCCCGTAATTATACAGACTAACTCCATTGTCACACAGATGAGAAGCCGACAGAACAATGTATCACTGCTGGTGCTCTAAGAGAAAATGTGACAGCCATGATTCTGTATGAAGAACAGGGACTGATGACTTCAGTACTAATGACAGCCATAATTCTATGTGAAGAACAGCGACTGATGACTTCAGTACTGACGACAGCCATGATTCTGTATGAAGAACAGGGACTAATGACTTCAATACTGAGGAAATGTACATGACAAGCTGACACTTCATGCATGTAATACTTGTCCAGCAGTAGGGAAGGTCAACCAAAGACCACCATTTAACTTGGACAGGCAAGATGATTTTGGTTCCCTGACAAACGTAGGACATTATGGTCTCAGGGGTTCATCATTCTGTAACATGGAGCCAGCTTCACAACATCATCCTTGTCTTTGTCTTCTTACTATTTCTGCCACTCTAAACCATGGAGTAGAATAATCAGTCGACAACACTAACTTCCACCTTCAGTGGCTAAGACCACATGCAGAATTATGTCCTTATTACCATACTCCTGCAGCAGTTAGCTTAACCCCCTCATGATGCAAGACCTCCATCAACTCTGAATCTTTGTCTTCTATCGAACTTGGACTACCATAGTCTGCCCTGCCATAAGTATAACCCTATTGTTTCTATAGCCCTTCTTTACTGTCTAGACCATCTCTCCCCCCATCTCCCTTGAAGTGTCTGGTGATAGATACTCTGTATCACTGTACCAACACCCCCTTGTTGTGCTCCTTTTTCTAAAGAATCTGCTTCTTACATCTACCTTAATTCTGAACTCCAGCGCCAAAACAGACTAATATTTCCAGGAAGCATTTACTGATTTTATTCATCTTGAAGTTGTTTTCATTCTAAAGACTAAACTACTACTGAGATTTTCTTATTGACTATCTATAACCACTACGTATATGGAAAGGATGTTCTGATTTTTCACTCTGGCATTTGTAGCAATAATCTGTGACTGGATGTGAGCAATGCAAGATTTACCCACATCGTTTGTAGTTAATGCTCAGTGTTCAATGTAAATGTATCACACTGTAAGCCACATGAAGGCTTTCTAGGAATTTCTGACCAGTTCAAATATGGTCATAAGCCCTTCTCCCCACCCAATCATTCACCATTTTTTTAAAGGATAAAAGGCAGTTTTCCTTCCTAATACTCAAAGGTAATACATTCCACCATCTTCCTGCCATGCAGTGAAATAAAGTACTTTCTAATGCTGTCCTAATGACTGAGATGTCAGTTAGAACATCATTCTTCCTAGTGTCAGAACTGTGATGTTTAAAAACAACACCCAATGTTACAGCCAACATTTAATTATTAAGGTATTTACACGTCGAAGAAAAAAAAGCTAGCTAGCTGTGGGTTAATCCGGCATTATCCATACAGCAAAATGAATTATTGCTGTTATGCAATGACATTATTAAAAAAAATCTTGCCTTTTCTAATAATGTCACTGTATAAATAAGATTTAGTGCTTATCCGACAATTCTTTCCATTCTGGGGATGTCCAAGTTATGTAATGTGCAGCACCTCACAGTACATAACAATTTCTACTATTTTTTTTTTTTAGGGAAGAAAACACAAGGAAAATCTGTCTAACACAAGGAAAATCCATCTAACACAGTAATCTTTAATTAACAGAATTGAGGGCTTTGAATACTGCGTTTTTGACAATAAGTTTTAAGGCTTCTGAGGATGGCATTGACTTACAAAACTGACAAAGGTAGAGGAAACAACAAAGGGACCTGTAGACACTACAACTGATTCAGATGCAAAAATCCCAGTGAGAAAAATTACCTGCAACAGGTAACCTTATTAAGAAACATTTCACCCTAAACCCAGTAAGACTGTACAAAGATTCAGGTTTGATTCTTATGCAAGGAAGCCTGTTTGTTTGTTTGTTCAGATTTTTGGGGGCTTTGTTTTACTGTAGTACTTCGCAGGCCATTTTGTGCGGATATGGGCATGGTCTTACCCATACCTCTCAACCTCTTAGAGCAAAAAATCTGGACAGAGCTATAAAAAACAATGGGGGACAAAGGCCCAAAAATAGGGACAATTTTTAAATATTGCTCTTACAAACTTAGAAAGTTGATAGAATAACAGGTTTTGCATTAGCATGAATTTTCTGAAGGATATGAAGTCTGAAACTCAAATGTATGTCATTATTTTCTGACTTCAACTTTTAATTACTCACCAGTATTTTGCCAGAAAACCACAATGTTATGAAAAATGGGTCAAAAATGTAAGGCAAAAATCTGGGCATTCTGCAAAAATCTGTACAGTTCAGAGGTATGGTCTGAAAGAGGCATGTCGTTGTACGGGAAACATACACCCAATGCAGATGCAACATGAATATTCATTGTCTATTCATACTTTACCCTTTTCCTTAATGTAGCTCAATCTAGGAGTTGGTATATGTAATTAGAGGGTTGTGGGTGGTGTAGGGGGGCTTGCCCCCCTGCAAAAACTAAGGAAATATGTAATGGCACTATAACTGCAAATATTATTGTTTTTCTTCACTTTTTCAGGGAGGAAAGCCCTCCTGCACCCCCACACTAATTAAATATACCAACTCCAAAATCGCATTACATTGAGGAAGAGGGTAAAGTATGAATAGACAACCGCAAAAACAGGAACCTTACCTGACAGGACTGCGAAGTCAGCAGTCTGTCATGTAATCTGTATACGTGACATGGCCGCTGATTAGTCCTGTTACTCTCGCAATGTCTTCCTTGCTTGAGTTGCGAGGGAGAGAGCAAGAGAGTAAAGAAACAGGGGTCGACCATCGTATTAATTTTCAAGGCAAGTACTTTTTTTTTTTCCTGGCAGGGCCAATGGGTCATACATGTATTGAGAACTGGTAGAATTTAATATTATTTCTAAATAAAGCAAGACAAAAACACAAAAGAGGATATCATGCTGTTTGAATTACAAAAGCATTTTGATTCAATGGATTTGTTTTTCTTCATTCTGTTTTGAAAAAGAGGAAATCTGAAGATGAGTGTGTTTCATGGACATAAACTCTATATAGCAAGCCTAAATCTGATGTATATTTTAACAGGATACTGTTACATGAGACTAATACATAATTTGGCACAAGAGAAGGTTTCTCCTGTGCTTTGGCTACTTATTTTGGTTATAGATAAACCAGCATTAATTCTTTGCAGTCATCTCACCTCTCTATGGAACTGGCATATCATTTTTTTGTCTGTTCACAGATGAATATTTTCCTCTCAGAAAATATAGATAACTCACTTCCTCTAGTCCTTTATTTCATGCACTGAACATGCATTAGGATTGACAGAGAAAAATAGAGTAAGTCTGAGAGCAAAGTGAGTAAACTTCCCAAAAAGCTACAGTATATATTGAGGGGGTTAGTATCTCAAAATATATGGGACTAGGAGTGCACCCTAAGCTTAGGGACATAATTTCATGGAATTGTCAGATGCAAGATTTTGAGTGCACAGCATTCTAGTGAAAACAGAACAAATCTCACTTACTAATGAGTAGGCTAAATGTTGTTTGGGTGATAGTGGCCACAGTAATACAGTATCTTCTCAGACACATCACAATTAATTTAATCCACCCACAGTTTCAGAAAAATGTAAGACAAAGTAGAGCACTTATTTGAGTAACACATGGCCATTGTACTTCTAAGACTAGATTATATACTATCTATGAAGTAAAAGGTTGGGGGAGGCAATACTTCTATACATATGCTGTTGCATTTACTGAAGCACAGTGGAGCCACTTACATGCAGAAAAGACAAACCAAATTGATGTGCTAGAGAAGATTGTGGTAAATATTACAAAGTGCTAGTACCATAGTTTTAGAGCAGGAAGTGAACCTAAGTCTGGAAATATTAAATAGGACAAATCTGTTCAGCTCCAAGGTATGGCCGCATTTTCAAATAATTAGTACTTGAACCACAAATGATATCATCTTGTAAAAAGAATCAACATTTAAAAATTGAAAAGATCTATTTGTACTACTCACTGACATAACTAATGAGACCCAGGTGTCGCCCACCCCATGTATTCTGAGATGTCAATCATAAGTTCTCCTTGGCTTAACATGACTAAGCCCAAGTAAGTTCAGAAGGTCACCCAATAATTGTCACCATTTCATTACAGGGAGGATCAGTGAATTATGCCAAATTTGGGCACAGTGGAGAGCTATAAAGAAGGGTATAGATAAAACTTTATGTAAAGACATACACTCACTGCTGATCAATACATGGATTATAGTCAGCAGAATACATTATTTTATACCCAGATGAATGGGAAGTAGTTTAAAAACATTAACGTGTTAAGAGTGTGAACATCTATTTGGAACCAGGCTACACATATAATTTATAGGGGGAACTGAATGAACTGCAGTCTCCCTGTACTTACAAAGAAAGGCAGTAGTGCCTGCTGGCAGAACCAGAGCTTGGTCATCTGGTACCCTGTGCTTTTTCCCAAAATGTTGCCCCCTGAGGAGCAAAAAAAAAAAATCTGTTTTTTTAACATAAGCTCTTTTCCTGTTATGTAGCTGTAGCAAATTGCTTAATACAAATGCAACATTCAACTTGCTATAGTTGCTACCACACACACAGACACACACACACACACACACACACACACACACACACACACACACACACACACACACACACACACACACAATGAGCACTCAATCCCACTGGCTTCATAAATCCAAGCAAGTGCTGCAGTTCCACACCATCACCACATTCACCACACCCAAGTCATGGAGATGTGGTAAAACAGGCTGTGGACCTAGTTTGTGTGTTTTGTGAATGCCCACATTTGTCTGGTTACTGCAGAGATCTACAGTATGATTGGCAAAAAGGCTCAATTAACCAGTAGTATTTATATGAGAGTTCTGTTTATGGGTACAAAACAATCAGGATACAAACAATGTATGATGAGACAATAAAATCAAGTTCAGTTGTGCTATTGACTGACTGCTGTTCTTGCAAGGGAGACAAAAACAAAAGATGATAGACCCCCCCAATCAATATCAAATGTGAAACCTGAAACTAAGCAGAATATTAAAGCTCTTCTTTTTTGAGAGAAATAAAGGAAGATTTAAAAAAGGACTGGGCATTTATATTTGATTATTTTAGTCTCTGTATAGAGGTGACAGTCTGAAAGTTTTCATATTCAGACATTCATGTTAATTACTTATATACTTATAGGTTCATAGGTAGGTACTAGGCTATCTTCCCGAAGGCATTTATAAGCCTAGCCAGAATGTGTTGGCTTTTGCCACCCCCTTAGATTAGTTCCCTGTGCCTCTGTCCAGCAGAGCCACTGAAGTGATCCCCGAGGTAAACTTTTTGTTTCCCATCCACTTGTCAAGGTTTCTCTTGAAGAGTGTTAGCAAGGAGCTCTGCCTAATTTAGATTGGAATCTTGTTCCAAAGCATGGGAAGTCTCTGGGACAGGAATCTATCCCTCCAGCATGTCCTATTTATTGTTGTGGTGAGGTTTAGATCCCTAGAGCATGTGGCTCGATGGGATAAGGTTTTCTTTAGGTGGAGCATGTCCATCAGTTCTGGGTTGGACATGGCCTTGTATGTCAGGCAGAGATCACCTCTGAGTAGGTGGTATGCAACCGAGTACAGCTGGAGTTTCTTCAGTCGAGCTGCATAGGGCATCTGTTTGAGGCCAGTGATCCTCTTGGTGAGGTACTTCTGTGGTCTTTCCAGCTGTTGCAGGTGTCTTGAAAGGTACATCCCAAATGGGGCACTGTACTCTATGATGGGTCTGATGAGTGATGAGTGATCAGTAGAGGGGTACAATGACCTCTTTTGATCTGGATGCAAACCCTTTTGTGATTAGGTGGGCCATGTAGAAGGATTTTCTAACCACTTTGGCAATTTGATTATCAAAGGTGAGATTACTATCTACTTGGGTCCCCAGATCCCTTATTACGTCTTCCATATTTAGGGGACTGCCACCTATGTGGTAGTTTGTGGGTACTTTGTTTTTTCCAAAGGAGATGACTTTTCACTTTTTGTCATTTAGCTTGAGGCCATGATTTTGACACCAGGTATCCATCTCAGTGAGACCCTTTTGGAGGATGCCTGTGTCAGCCAGAGAGTCAATTATAGTTCCTAGTTTGCAGTCATCTGCGAACTTGGTCAGCCATAGTCCTCCTGTGCTTGCCTGTACCTCTGAGAAGTATATGACGAACAGGAGAGGTCCTAGGACTGAGCCCTGGGGAATGCCACTTGTAACCGGTTTAGAGTCGGACCTAGCTCCTGCAACTCTCACCATGTGGGTACTGACATTTGCATTTGTTGAAAACTCTATGATCATCTTACTGCTTAGCCCTGTTTAACTGATTCTTGCAACCATTTTAGGAAATTGCCATCCTACCAAATAATCACCTGAAAAAAAAAACATGCCAGTGAAGAAAAGGAAACAACTTTATTCGTTAAGCGCTTTCATTCATAAGGGACTTCATCAGAATGCAGCTACAAAATTCAATTACTTTTAAACTAAAATTATCCAGTAAACAAACAGCATCAATTACATCTTAAATGTGCACTTAAAGATACAGTAAAATATATCATCAAATATATCACTTTTTGGTAGTTTTTTTTTCACATGACCTTTTCCACAGTTTTGTGCTTAATTGAACTTGCCGTCCTATTGCTCATCGTCTTTAGTTGATATATTCCCATTGAGCAACCATCTGATTCACTGACTTTGGTACCTTTTGGGAGCCCATTAATTGATAATCCCATTGGTTCTCTCCCTTTCTGGACCACTACCTTGTCATGATGCAGGGGCTTGTGCTTCTCAATGAAACTATGAGCTATACCATGTAGTGCCACCCAAGATGGTCAGGTCATGACAGAGAAATCAGACTGAATATAGCTCAATGGAAAAAGTAATGTTATACAATCCATTGTTTTCCCCAAGAAAAACATATGGGTTAGAAGGAACAGAATCAAATATAGAATAACTGTTTGATTCAAGACTGGGATGGGAGTGTAACAAGATTGTATATTATCCCTTTACTTATTTAACTTATATGCTAAATACATTGTGCAAAAAAAAAAAATGCTGGATTAGATGCATCAGATGCTGGAATGAGAAATACTAACCAGATCAAATGTGGAGATGCTACTGTTCAATGACTGGAAATGTTTCGGAAAGGCATAACTTTACTTTGTCATTCATTCTGAAGCAAATTGCTATCCTAAGGCCATATGTTTTATAAGTTAAAGTTAACTGAAGTTGGAGTACAAAATATCATATTATATTTGGGAGAAGTGGTCAATGTTGTCATGCATTCTTTTGTAAAAATGAAGAGTACATGTTCCCGAGCTGATCCCTGTGGAGCCCAAATTGTAGTTTTGAAAGGATTTGAGCATCAGTATTGTTATGTCTCTAATACTGTGTTGTTTGGTATGCAATTATGAAACCTTTTTTGTTTTGGAAAATACTACATATAAATGCATTATATGCTTGCATGTAGAAATTACAAAAAAATCATTTTTTTTCTTGTTGAAAATGTCAAGTATCATGTTGACTGGGGGAGGCCTTTACATATAATTATAAAAAAATTGTCCCAGCTAAAATGGACACATAATTACCCTAGTTTAAATAAACATCTTAGTATCAAAAATATATTAACTCAGTACTTAAGAAAAAGAGGTTTTACTGGTTAGTTAATTTTGTATAATCTTTAAAAAGTTTGCTCATAAATTAGTTTTTATTATTTCATACACAATGTTTTCCAGTCTATTGTGATTTGTGTAAGATATCAACTATTAGTCATATCTGGCAGTTAGTAGCGAGGTCATGAACTCTAGTGTAATAGGCTGCTTCCTGTTCTAAGGGTACAGCCAGATACTTTACTTTTTTCCTGGCAGGGTCAACCAGATACAAATAGTATGTGTGTTTTAAGGGCCATTGATGACTTTTTTTTATATCCTCTGGTATACACAGCAAGATTTTCATTGTCCCATTGTAATAATTTGACTATGCAGGCTTCAAAGACTATATAAAGTATACTAGAGCCCAGCCAAATAGAAAAAGCACCCCCACAGGCCTCTAAATGTCAGGATAACCTTACAACAATCCCTAGCATGCACTAATTTCATTGCAGTGCAAAACGTCCTACTGTTTTTGTCTGAAGCAAAGCTGAATGTGAAGAACCATTCCAGTAATTATTTGTTATTGTTTCCGTTAACAAACAATTTTGAGTGGGACAAATGCCATAAATGCCCGGCATGTAAGCATGTTCAGTTATTCTGTAGTCCTATTTTTGTGAATTAGGGCAAGGTGTCTCCAAACTTTCCCAGGGACTTATTTTGTGTCATGCTGTCTATACAGAACAGTGTACCTCAAAATGAGTAAGACAAGGATGTGAGAACCTATGGATGCAATATACTGTGGGGATTTGCATGTACTCTGGTATTAACCTTCTGTATTTATGAGCAGTAAACTTCTAATAGTACCATTATATGAAGAAGAAAGAAGCATGCCTTAACGCTTGAGCATTTTAAAGATCTGAACCTGTTCATTAGTGGATTTGTTATATTTTCCATAAAACTATTCAGTCATGAATTGGTTATTTTCCCCATCAACCTGTTCAGTAATAAATTGGTTATTTTGTCCTTGAAGCAAACTACCAGCTTAATGTAATTACACATTCAAATGTTATTGTACAGCAGTCCAGGTGCCCCCTGCGTCAGTAAGGAATTATTTGTAGCAGCACTACACTGCCTTTCTTGAGCAGAACAGGAAGTGTCCTCCTTTGTCCTCATTTATCATGGCTTTATCCTCCTTTATGACCTTCCATGTCTTCCATTGGGTTCACAGGTAACTGGTAACCCTATGTCTGGATCAACATAGTAACATTTTTCAACCATTAGAGCAGACAGCAGTACTCAAAGCCTGTTAGTACCAATGAATTTATGGGAGACTTATACATCCTAATACATGTAGAAATGTCTGGACTTAGTGGTGAGTTGGGTCAGATGGCAGGGGCAGTGGCAGTGACTGGATGAGCATGTGAATCCCAAATGCGTAGTCTAACAGATGCTTCAGTGAAGGACAACTTGAAATATCACTTCAGAAAGAGCTTCTTCCATTTATCAAGAGAGAGAGATTCAGGAGGCATGAACTATGAATGGACAATGGCTAAGACCTCAGTAGCTGAGACAGTGACAAACAACTGTGGATGAAATGCAGAAAGTCTTTGTCAAAGCAGTTGCTCTAGGACCTGTTGGTGAGCACCATTCATGAGAGACTGTATCAAATTACAGAGATTGCTAACATCTACTGTGCAGTGCTAGCAGAAAGATCTAGATCTGACCTAAGCTAGCAAAGAAATGCTGCAGCTACAGCAATTAGCAAACTGAAGATATTACAGTATGAGGGTCTGACGAGGCCATGAAGCATGATTTTCTGATGGTCTCAAAGAGGTTTGGAAAAGAATACAGTGACTGAGGGGAACAAGACATTATCCGGACTGTTCTAAGCAAGGGTGGAAAAATGCTAACCATGAATGCAAGTATCAGGAGGTGGAAGGAGCACCGTAACAAACTCTAAGCCTGGTGTACATTCCATTCTTTGAGGACACAGTACTAGTAAGACTGGGCCATTTTCTTACTGATTCTGGTACACTCATTAACTGCATCACTAACTGCCAGCCATGTGTCTTTCTACAATGAAGCAGCCCATCTGTTTCCCTGTGAGATGAGAGCCAAATACAAGAAGCCATCAGCCAGACAGCCACTGAGGCTTTCCGTGAATGCACCTAATCCCTCTCTCATCAGATGATATCAGCTCCTGACTAAATGAGGTGGTACTCTGCCTTCCCTTGTGAGTATGCACATTCCTTCCCATGAAAGATACTGCATAAAGGCAGCGTGGCAGGGCAAGCACACATCCTTGGCCATATGCCACATGTTGTGCACCTCTTCTCCAACAGATACCTAAACTGCAATGAACTTCAAAGCCCATAAGGCAACCGCCACGCAATCCAACATTCTGGCCATTGTAGACTCCATTGTGAGACACACTGATGTCCATGGAATCAAACTGAGTAATCAGAAAGCTACGGTCAGTTACATATCAGGGGTCAGAATCCACCACATTACACATGCACTCAGGTCATTAGACCACCATTACCAGTATCTCTCGGTCATAGTCTATGTGGGTATAAATGACCTGACATGTACTTCCCTAGACTATACGAGGAGGGACATCCTGGAACTCTCAGAATATGTGACCTAGGCAGTTATGAAGCTAGCACTGAGCATTATTTTATCTTCTCCAAGGATGATGCCACAATACAAACAGAAGATGACTGACTTTAATAACTGGCTTAGTTTCTGGTGTCATTCTAAGGGAGTGCAATATTTGCCAGCATTGTGAACAGACCACACTGCTTTGCCAGGGATGGTCTGCACCTCTTTCCTATATGCTTTCAAATATTAGCTAAAACATTGTCTACCCTCACAGTGGCTTATTTAGGCAATTCCAAACTGAAAGTACTTCAAACATAGCAAATCAAAACCAAGGAACATTAAAGGTTCTACTGCTCAATACTAGGAGTCTAAACAAGAAACTCCTTACGACCTCTCCTCACCCTAGAGAATCCTGATGTCTCTGCAGTCACTGAGACATGATTTAAAGCCACAGATAGCCATAGACAGGGCAATGCTATGATGCATTCCACACATTTAGACCAGCTACTACACAGGATTATACATTTATGCTTCACCATGTTTAAATAATTATAGGCAAAATCCCATACCACTTCCCATACCACTTTCTTGGAAGCTATATGTTCCCCTCTATGACCCAGGAAACCAATAACATGTATATAACCATATTGGAAACACCCACCATCCAATCAAATACTATATTCATGGGAGACTTTAATTACCCCACTATTAACTGGGAATCACACATGACACCAAACGTGCATGCACAGATTCCTACATTTTGTGAACACAAACTCCCTGGATAGGATAGTCAATACACCAACCAGGGGTGCAACCATACTGGATCTGGTTCTCACGAATATGGGAAATTGCTGCTCACTCCCTACTGTAATGTCTTCTCTGGCAAGATCAGACCACAGAATGGTCTCCTTTGAAATAAAAATAAAGCCCAGCACCCCAGCTAACCCTGAAGTGTTCAGCAACTACTCTGAGGCTAACTTCCTACTATTAAGTGATAACCTGACAAGCTGGCAAAATTTCAAGCCTTCATAAACCCTGAGAATACTGCTACCTAGGTGGAACTGTTCACAGATACCCTATACACGCATGTTAATAGCTGTGTAGATGTATCCAGACCCACCAGGAATAAGCACAGAACTAACTCACAACAATCCACCATGGTAGAATCACACCTTCAATAGGCTGTATAACTGAAGGAAGAAAATCATGGCAAAATTTAGGAGACGTAGCACCCAGCAGGATAAAAGCAGTCTCATCCAAATAAACAAACAACTCAGAGGAAAAATAATATCTGCTAAAGCCAAATCTGAGGTAAAATTGGCCTCCCAGGCCAAGGCCAACCACAAGGTATTCTTTATCAATGTCTGCAGCCTCAAAAGCAATACACAATTGTGTCCAGAGCTCATTATTAATGGAGTCTCCTCCTTTACTGAGCCAGAAGATATAGCAAACTTACTGGCAGACAAATTCAGCTCTAACTTCACCCCTGTCTCTCTCTCAACCTCTCCTCAGGAAATACCATCAAATATAACTCCACCTACCATCAGTAGGGAACAGGTCTTCAACACTCTCTGTAAGGTCAAGAACACTGTATTTATTGGCACAGGCAATCTTACAGGATGATTTCTAAATAGCATGAACCATAACCTACCAGGCCATCTGGAACTCTGTTTAAACGTAGCCTCCAAATAGGCTTCATGCCTGACAAATGGAGAACAGCAACAGTTATCCCTGTCCACAAAATTGGGCCATTTGCAGACCTTAGAAACTACAGACCCATAAGTCTCACTAGTCTCATATACAAATACATGGAAAGAATTATCATGGAAATGATCAATAATGATGTAGGAAACCTCCAGACACTGGACCCAACCCAATTTGGTTTTGTCAAGGGGAGGACATTCCTACTCAATGTGGTGGAATTCTTTGAGTAGTTCACCAAAGCAATAGATGAGGGCAAAATGGTTCACACTGCCTACCTTGACGTAGCCAAGGCATTTCACACAATACTCCACTCAGGCATTATTAACAAACTCAAGAGGTTTGGTATAAACCTTATGTCATCCAGCGGATAGCCAACTGGTTCACGGACACGACCAATGAAGTAAGAATTTGGGAGTCCACCTCTACAAAGAGGCCAGTCATGATCTGACCTCGTCAGGGAATCAGGTACCTCTCTGAAGTCATAGCCATTGTCAAGAGCCTCTGGCTGACCAAAAAGAACAGTCATGGAATCCCTCACTGACACTAATATTTTCTAGGAAGGGCTGACATAGACAAATACATTTTGTCAGAGCCATGGACTAAAGTTAAATGCCAAGAAATGCATAATAGTATCCTCAGGAAATCATCCATCCCTGGTAACTATCATATTGACAACACACCCCTAAGAGTCAACCCAATACTGAGAGACTTGGGGATACACATAGACAGTAATCTAGCCCTTGACCATCACGTGTCTACAGTAGTGAGGAAATCATTCTGTTGTGCAGCTTATAAATAAAGGTATGGCATCTAAGTCCAAGGAAGTCATTGTTTCACCGTATTTGATATTCATCAAACCTATCATTGGGGTTCTGGCGTGTAGCTCGCGAGACATATCCCTGCGAGCTACATCACTAAAACCAAACGGCTGCAGCAGCAGTTCATCATAGAGTGGTACAGCTGAAAAGCACAGCTGCTGCAGCTGTACACTACGAAACAAAATGCTTTAATTCACGGCGATCCCTAAAGGCAGCTACCCGGCTGTATTCTAACAGAGACAGCCATGCTAGGTGTGTTACACATTCCTTATTTTCAAGCAAGGAATGCATTTATTTCATTATTTATTTATTTTATGTTCAACATTCTTAAATACATTCCTTGCTTGAAAATAAGGAATGTGTAACACACCTAGCACAGCTGTCTCTATTAGAATACAGATGGGTAGCTGCCTTTAGGGATCGCCGTGAATTAAAGCATTTCATTTCATAGTGTACAGCTGCAGCAGCTGTGCTTTTCAGCTGTACCACTCTATGATGAACTGGTCCTGCAGCCGTTTGATTTTAGTGATGTAGCTCGCAGAGATATATCTCACGAGCTACACGCCGGAACTCCTATCATTGAGTATGATGCCCCCTTTGGTATGTACCTAACCAGGCATATCCAACAATCGGAACATCCACAGAGGTCTCTCAAAAAAAGAATACAGAGTGTAAGTAACATGTCCTATGCCTCAAAGCCCTATTCTGTCTCCTACTCCTATAGGCTGTTGAGGGGAGATCTATGCCTGGCATACAGGGCATTGTCAGACCCCAAGCAATCAGAGAATGAGCAATCGCATCACTAACCAACACGCTCAGCAAAGAGAAATAGAAGCAAACATAACTTGAGCAAGTCAAGGCATTGTTCCATGGACTTAAGAATGAAAAACAGTGTTACAGCTATAACCTTACCACTAATCTGCCCAGAGACAGCATCACTAAACACTTATTATTCATGAAACCCTAGCCTGCAGTGTGTGCATGTGTGCACACCAGGACATTACTAGTTGTTCCACATGACTCGCTTCATTATTTTCAGCAAGAATATGCACTGTTTGGCAACTGGAAACATAACTGAGGCTATAGCTGCTACTTTGACAAGGAAATCACCTTTATTAATGTTGTCTCCCAAATGTTCTAGCAAAATATGTGCACCAGTGCCAAGGAATTTAATGATCTCGACTCTTTCCAGCAACCCACTAGCCTTTCTCCATGCATAGCCAGAAATGCATATTTTACTCAAGATGTCTCCTAACCATGTGCTGCAGAATAACAGCACAACTTGTTTGCTTCTGGAGTCAAGTCACAAGCCTGACTCTACCTTTCCAGTCTGTATATCTCTACCTCTGTCTCTGCTGAACTTCCACCCCTTCTCCTATAGCTCTTCTCGTATCCTGTCTGCTTCACATTCTCTAATTTATTACCCTAGGCCTTGTATTGCATTAGCGCCTCTCTCTTTCTCCTCATTTTTGCTATCTGTAGTCTTGTCTCTTCACCCTCCTGTCTCTATTTGATATGTTTCCTACCCCCTTCACTCACACTCATTTCATTCATCTGCCTGCTCTTTCTAAATATTAAATTAGTTAAATGAAAATTCTTCACCCTTGCTTTTAGTGCATCAAGCCACCTCTACCACCAGCTGCACCATATTTGTATGTTATGAGGTTGCATCCTCTATTCTACTCCCCTGTCTCTAAACATGTCATACATTTTTATTTTGTTTACAATTTCAAAAAGAACATTACATTTACTGTTGATATGTTTGCTAATCATCATATATGCCAATGCATTCAGCATAACAATTTATATACTATATGTCTGTTTTTATTTGTGCTTAGACTATATAGCATAAATATTTGTGATATTTGACAAGGTGCACATTCTTACCTTGTAGTTGCTACGAATGATTCACTGATGCTACGTGTACAACAAGTAAAGCTCTGACAAACTTTATTTATTATTTATTTATTTATTTCAGTTTGATAACCGGAGATGTTCACTGGGCCACGAACAGCCTGTTTTCAGTGGATGCCCGGGGAGAAAAGCTCCGATGGACCGTTACAAAGAAACAATATATACAATAAAAATTGTCAAAGTAAAAATACATCATTCAATACAAAATGGATGTCGTAAAACATATAGTACAGTACAATAAAAATAAAATTAATGCGTTATACCTATTTTGATGAAGAGAAATAAGAGTACCTGTGAATTTTTTTCTCTTGGTTTGAGCAGGAGAGAGATGTTGGGTGCAGCAGAAGACTGTCACATTGCGATAAAAAGGGGTGACTGTAGTTGTTGGAGCAGAGGGTGGAGAAGTTATTGGCTAAGGGGGAAATTTAAGTTGGGGAGTGGGATGGGCATATCCATTTAGCAGTAAGACAGGAGAATAAGAGGGATTTAAATTTGGTGTGATTGGGGGTATTGCGAAGGGTGTGAGGGATAGAGTTCCAAAGTTTAGAAATGGAGCAGGAGATAAGGATGTGGCCAGGGGGTCAAAAGGGTTTGTAAATTTGTAGGAGGTTTTGGTTTTCTGATCTTAGTGAGCAAATAGGGATGTAGGGGCTTAGTGCAGTGGAGAGAGAGGGGCAGCTAGTGGGTTTGTGGATGAGCTTGTGGGCATTAGTGAGTCTAAGTAAGGTCAGGTGATTGGGAAGTTCGAGCCACTTTAGTGTGAGGAGAGAGTGGCAATGGTGGGAGGAGTTTTTTGAGATGGTAGCAAATTTGCTTATTTTATTATAGCATGATTTGAGTTTGTATTGTAGACCGAGTTGGAGATTGTTTAGCAGGGGGGCTCTATACATAAGAGAGAGGAGCAGGCAGGAGGAAGCTAGGGTTTTTCTGGTGGAGGGGGAGAGGTAGCGGTTGTGTCTGTATAGAAGCCTTAGTTTTTGTGGGTTTTTTTAATGGTGGATTGAATATGGGTGTCAAATTTTAGGTGCTCATCAACAATGACACCAAGGAGTTTGGTATTTGAAACAATTTCGATTGGGATGTTATTGTTACTGAGTACTGAGAAAGAGTTTATGTCTATTGGGGAGTTTCTAGAGGGGGAAAAGATCATCAGTTTAGTAAGATCATCAGTTTAGTTTTATTAGCATTAAGGGCAAGGTGGTTATTTTTCATCCAGGATTCAGTTTTAGAAAAGGCTGATTGATTTTTTTAGAAGTAGGTCAGAGGGGGTGTAAACAAGTAGGTCAGAGGGGGTGTAAACAGACCAAATGACTGATGAGTCATTTGCATATTGGATTATTGATGAGTCAGGGATGGCATGGTGAAAGTTGTTAATCAATATATTGAAGAGCAGAGGTCCTAGAACAGAACCTTGCGGGACCCCAGTGGGGGTGTGTAGAAAGGGGGAGGTTGAGGATTTCAATTGAATGGCTTGTTGATGTTCTGAGAGTTAGCTTGAGAACCAGGCTAAGGTGAAGGTAGAGAGGTTGAGAGAAGAGAGTTGAGTTAAGAGCAGGGGATGGAAGATGGTGTTGAAAGCTTTGGATAGGTCAAGGAACAGGGAGGATACACATTGACCAGAGTCGTGAGCCTGATTTATGGTTTCAAAAAAGGATAGGAGGGCAGTCATGGTACTGTGGCCAGGGCAGAAGCCATGTTGAGTAGGGGTAAGAAGGTTGTTTTGAGTAAGATGTGACATGATTTGAGTATGGATACATTTCTCAAGGATTTTTGATATAGGTCTGAAATTGGAGGTATCAGTGTTTTTGCCTCCTTTGTGTAGTGGAATGATGTATGCATGGTGCCAGATGGATGGGACATATGCTTCTTGGATGGATCTGTTGAATAAGATGGAAATGGGAAGTGCTATGCTGTCAGCAGCTAATTTTACAAAGGTTGTTGGGAGATTGTCAGGTGTGTCCCAGCTGGGTTTTAGTTGGAGTAGTAGTTTGTTTTATAGTACATGTGGGGATAGGTTCAAGGTTGAAAGGGGGGGTAAGTGGTTGGTATGGTGGAGTGTCTGGAGTCATTGTTTTTGGGGAGGTGACAGTTTGGCTATGCAGTCTGTGAAGAAGGAGTTAAATTGGCTGGCAGTGTCCAGGTCAGTAAGATTTGGGTTTGGACAGGGGTTTTCTTTATTTACAGGGTGAAGGAAGGAGGGGATTGTGGTCCAGAACTTTTTTGGGTTGTTTGAGTGGGTGGTTTGAAGTAGTAAAGTTTATGATCTCTGGTTATAAGCTTTTTTATAGAGTTACAAAGTTGTTTGAATAATAGTAGGTAGTTGAGTAGTTTGGTTTTTTGATATAATTTCCAGGTTTTGTCTCTTTGTAGCAAGCTAAATTTGGTTTCTTTGGAGTGGCACTGTCGAGGGACAGGGTTTTTAGGGGAGACCAGTCATTAAGTTTTAGACATTCCATGAAAGTGAAACTTACCACCTCTCATCTTAGATGAGCACAAGGCTAACTGCCCTAAAAGGCCACGTTGATCATAGCCAATAACTAGAGATCAGAATTAAACTCTGCACCTTGGGTTTATGAGGTGAAGATCTTAACCATTATACCAAACAACATATAACTCCCCATAAAGTTTCTCTTCTACCCTATTAAATTCAGAAACCCTTCTCCTACGACCCTCACCTTCCAGATGTACTTGTATTAGCAGAAAGCAGTGTGCCTTTACTAGTTTTCATAGCTTTTCTGAAGATTCATTATGTAGTAAAAAGATAATCCTTTTTCGAGAATTTGTACTGAAGTACAGTATTCATTGTCTAGTAAATTGGCCTCTTCTGCTGTATGTATTCATTTTGTAAGAGATTTAGCAACCTACTGCCAACCTTGTACTGATTAATCCTACAACTGTTTTTATGTCATTGATTGCAATACTGTTTCTTAGTGTAAATTACTGAGTAACCAATTTCTTATATTACCTATTTCCTTTTTCTTATCTGGAAAAAAAATCACATTGACCACTGTTTCCCACAATAATTCACTTGTTTGGGGAACTGTCTCCCTTCTTTGATTTGGTGTGACTGTGAAGTTGCTATATATAAGTTTGGGGGTTGCAGTGAGGTTGTCCCGTACATCGGGGGGACATGGTGGCTTTTCTCCCCCTGTAAGAATGATTAAAGTTGATTTTTTTTCACCATCCTGTGTTTCAGTCATTACTTTTTGTTGTTTCAGCTCATAGGTCTTGTGTAAGTTGACACTGCATAGTAGAACCCGTACAGACATAAGTATGTATATATTATATGTATGAAATCCCAGAAGTCTTGGATGTACACTTTGAGAGATGTACATAGCGCTTCCTTGCCATACTGCTGCCTGTATGTTCTTTTCTGTACAGTCACTTCTGTGCTTGTGGCAGCTCAATTTATAGTGTGGACCTTGTGTTTATTTTTTTGGAATAGTGTAAATGCTGGGTACACATACATAATTGAACAAGTTCAGATTCATTTCAGTGGCTCCTTCAATCTTCATGAATGCAATATTTAGGTTCACAGGTGTATACTAGACTAATGACCACTGGGGCCTTTATAAGCCTAGTCAAGCATCCCAATTGTATCCTGCGAGTTTATGTGCCTTAGAGGTTATTTAAGGTGGGTATGTAAGCTTGGGCAAGATTTAAAGGCTACCTCTGTTATGACTATAAACTCCTTAGCGTTAACCTTGAATTATCTTCTGTTCCTCGTCTCTCCCTTTCCACTTTATAAAAAAAAACACTTTATTCAGCTGCTTATATTTTTCTGTATTTGTGTTTCTTCCTGCTGCTCTTATTACTTCATATGACGTTTTCCTGCTACTTGCTGCTTGTTTTCTAGTGTTCAATTGCATCTTTTCTGTTGCATGTATTACTGCCTGTTTATAAAATGTCTAAATTGTAAGTGTTATTCTAAGCCTCTTAGTTTTGGTTTAAGCATTTGGGCTTTATGCCTACCCCTTAGCTCTCCCTGGCTTTTCTCCCTCAGATTCGGACAGATAAGGATGGGCAGTTTCTTACAGTTTCTCCTGCCAGTCTGGTTGATATGGGCATCCTGAGCCAGTGTAGCAACTGCCTCATGTACATGGACAACCGTCTACTACAACCACCTAGGAACACAATTTATGAGAGATGCAATTACATTAAGAACCTAGAGTCCATGCTCTCTCCCTCTTAAGTCAGTATATCTGGCACAGAGAAGGTTGTCAACACAATCACTACACATCAAACACCACCCACACCTACACAACATGCACCCACATATGCAGAGGTCCTCAACATAAACATACCAAAACAAAGGAGACCTCCGAGGCAAAAACACACGCGATCTCCCCAACCCACCACACCACATACCACGCATAGTCCACACACCTGTGTCTCACAGCCACTAATGCTTAACCATAAACCCAACATATTAGTCACAGGAGACTCCATTGTGAGACACACAGATGTGCCTCTCAAGAGGCTGGATAAGGAGAAAGTCACTGTTAGTTGTCTGTCAGGGGCCAGAATCTGTCATATGACATATGCACTCAAGTCTCTCAACAACAAGTACTGTTATGACTCTGTCATAGTCCATCTTGGCGTGAATGACTTGAGATGTACCTCCTTGGACTATATGAAGAGAGGCATGACTGAGCTCACTGATTATGTGTCCCTAGCCTTAAGCAAGTTTCTACCATCACCAAGAATGATGCCTCAATACTAACAGAAAATAATTTACTTTAACAATTGGCTTAGTGTCTGGTGTCATTCCAGGGGGATCCAGTACCTGACAGCCTGGAAAGATATGATCGACAGACCACGATGCTTTGCCAGAGATGTTCTGCATCTGTCGCACTTGGGCTTCAGTTTTCTGGGAAAGGCTCTTGCCTTCCCCATAGTACCTTGTTTAGGAACAGTGATAATATTAAAACTACCAACATAAAAATTTCAACAAAACACACATTAAAGGTCATGCTGCTGAACTCTAGGAGTCTAAACATGAAACTGCAATCATTGCAAGCATTTTTAACCCTGGAAAATGCTGACACCTGTGCAGTCACAGAAACCGGGTTCAAAGCTGTGGCGAGCACCCCAGCCTTACTTGGTTACACATCCTATCATACATTCAGACCCAGACTGTGGGCAGTAAAGCCCACAAAGGAGGTGGAGTTTCAATATACAATAAAGACATACACGCCTCCAGGCTGGTCAAACAGTATGATGCACAGGAGACATTCCAGGTGCAGTTAACCATTGACAAGACCCCTATTCAAATCATAGCTAACTACCGGCCCCCAAATCTGACTCAAGATGCCCAATCTGCCTATCTGAACCTGTTTGAATCTATCAAGACTCAAGCCTTTACCCTGATCCTGGGTGACTTTAACTACCCAAGCATAGCTTGGAAGAGCTACTCATGCCAGAACACAAATGCCCAGAGATTCCTCAATTTTGTCAATGCAAATGCCTTGGAACAGCTAGTCAATACCCCCACAAGAGGTGATAATATCTTAGACTTGATATTAACCAAGATGAGTAACCACTGCAGCATCCCTACAGTATCATCCTCCCTGGAAAGATCTGACCATAAAGCAGTCACAATCAAAGTCACTATCTCCCCCAACCCCCTTCTAGCTAGGGTCAGACATAAAAATGTCTCCAAAGCTGATTACAGCCTCCTGAGGGATGGTAGAAACAACTTCACAACCCCCTCCCCCTCTGTAGGAACTGGCATTTATAAAGAAGCATAGCATCAGAAATACCTGACAGGACTAAATCATCCTCAGCAAGGAAGAGTAAACCTGTCTGGTGGACATCTGCATAAATAAAATATTTATTTATTTGACATTTGTTAACCACGTTAGTCTGACTGAGCAAGAAGCCCTTTTTCAGCAGTGGCCCGAGGAGAAAAGCACCAGGTATATAAGACATATACAGATACGTATCAGATTAATAAGGATAAAAAGAAACTTGTATGGTATACAACTGCAGTGGTGGTGCTGCGGTAGCGTTGTCACCTCGTAGCAAGACGTTGTCCCATTCGATTCTCATACAACTGCGGTGGTGGTGCTGCAGTAGCGTTGTTGCCTCATAGCAAGACGTTGTCCCGTTCAATTCTCAGCTAGAGCGTCTTCTGTGTGGAGGCATACATGAATGGGGCATGCCTTTGTTGAAGGTTGTGCATCAGGGCTGGTAACCCGGTACATGAAAATCCACTACCAATCATTAGCGGAATGGAGTTCCGCTGTGGCGACCCCTAATCGGGAAAAGCCGAAAGACACAAACAAACATGGTATACAATTAGCAAATAAAGATAAGAATTAAATAGTTATTACAGTAAACAGTAAGTATACAGTTAACAGTTGGCAAATTGGTATTAATCAACATGAGTAACCACTGCAGCATCCCTACAGTATCAGCCTTTCTGGTAAGATCCGACCATAAAGCAGTCACTTTCAAAGTCACCATCTCTCCCAACCCCCTCTATATAATATATAATAAAAAAAAAAATTGCTGTCCAGGACCAAGAAGGAGCAGGTGCACAATTGGAAGCAATGTCGCCTTAGTCTGTTCAAGCAAATAAGAGCACTAGTGAAATCCTCCAAAGCAAAGTTTGAATCCATATTGGCCACTTCTACTAGAGACAGTCATAAGGCCTTCTTCATATATGTCCACGACCTCAAAGGTAGCACCCAGATCTGTTCAGAACTGGTGGTCAAGGGCACCACATTTACAAATGCCGTAGATAGAGAAAACTTGCTGGCTGACAGATTCAGGGAAAACTTTACCCGTCTGTCCCCCCATCAGTAAATCAGGACATCTCCAGTACCTGCCCCCTTCCTCTTATATCTAGGGAACAGGTCATCACTGCTCTCTCAAAGGCAAAAAATACAGCCTCCATGGGACCCGATAACATCCCAGGCTGCATCCTCCATGATCTCAGGCAGGAGCTTGCAGCACCATCAGGCACCTTATTCAACTAACTCCTGAGTACCAGCTTCATCCTAGCTGAGTGGAGGACACTCACTGTCATTCCATTGCACAAAGGTGGAGCGTACACTGATTCGGGAAATTATAGACCCATAAGCCTAATTAGCCTTATCTGCAAGGCTATGGAACAGATTATCATGGACCTCATTAACAAAGACATTGGCAACTTCCAAACACTTGATCCCACACATTTGACTTCATCAAGGAGAGGTTATGTCTGTTAAATTTGGTCTACTTTTTGAGACAGTTACCAAAGCCATGGATGAGGGGAAGATGGTCACACCACCTACTGTGACCTGGCCAAAGCTTTCAACACTATTCCTCACTCGGCATAATAGATAAACTTTCTCAACTAGGCATCAATCTGTATGTTACCAGATGGGTAGCAAACTGGTTCACTAATAGAACCCACCTAGTCAAAATAGGGGAAGCCACCTCAAGCAGCATACCCCAGGGTTCAGTACTGGGGCCTCTGTTATTTGGGATATACTTTTCTAAAGTGCAGGCCAAAACCAGTGGTCTATGGCTGACCAAGTTTGCAGATGTTTTTTCCAACTTAGAAGGTCCTGCTGTAAGGCTGCTCATGTCAATAAAGCACCTGTTGCCTACCTTTCGGGTTCTCCCCAGCCAAAAGCTACAAACCAAAGAAATCCCTCTTCTAAAGGTCTTCCTCCACCCCGGACATCTGCAGCACTCAGAGTGCTGTTCTGCTCCCAGACCTAACACCACCAAAAAAAGAAATCAGGAACAGATTTCGGCATCCTGCTGCCTACCTTTCGGGTTCTCCACAGCCAAAAGCTACAAACCAAAGGAAACCCTCTTCTAAAGGTCTTCCTCCACCTCTTCTAAAGGTCTTCCTCCACCCTGGACATCTGTAGCTTTCAGAGTGCTGTTGTGCTCCCAGACCTAACATCACCAAAAAGAAAAATCAGGAACAGATTTTAGCGTGTCTGTTTATACTTAATTACCTATCTCTGCCTTAACTGTAGCATAAACAGTAGCAGCCTACAGCAGCCTGCCCCACCAGCTCACCTTGCCTTCCTACATTTACTTTAAACTTCTCCATAACACATTAAGATTCCAACTTCCGCCACTAGGTGGCAGCATTACTCATTTTTTGTAGTCACATTGGGCATTTTAATTTTAATTTATACTAACTCCCAAAGCCTCCTATACAGAACAGTTTTAACTTTCTCTATAAACCTTTATTTTCCTTGCTCACTTCCCCTGCTCGTCTCATACTTTCCCACTCGCCTTACAGCCCAGCTGCACCTTTCCCACCTTTAAGAGCCAGATTCACTGATTGTCTTCTTTTTGGGATTATTCACTCCTGCCCAGCTCAGTCCCACTCCATTCACCCTGCAGGCTCACTCCGCTCCCCTAACCTGCCCCCATTTCTCCCACCTGCCCCCACTAGCTCTACATTTATACATTCCTCACACCACACCCCTAACAGACCTACACCAATCACATACACCCTTTACCAAACCCGTCCCACTTCCATACACACACCAATACTCACAAACCCAACCCACTCCCACACACACACCACCTCTCACACACCCATATAACTATGCCTACCTTCCACCTACAAACATTACTACTAGCTTCCATGCTAGTAACCCTAACCCACATTACCAAACTTAGCCTCCCCACAAACACACAACTATCTCAATCCCCACATGCCACATCCTCACTCCACCCAAACAAATCCCACACATATTCACAAATCTCCCTGAACTCTACTCTACCACCCCTCCCATCTGTTCAAACACACTATACTCCCCACCCCACACCCCCCACACCCTATCCTAAGTACATTCCACAAAAGATACCTCCCCAGCCAAACCACATTTTCCTGTCCCCACTAAATCTCCTCATGCAGCTCCTTCCACATATCTCACTCTCACGCTCAGGAGATATCCACCGCAACCCTGGTCCAAAACACAACATTACCCACCCAAACCTATCTTCCACACCACACAAACCCAACTCTATCCACCTCACCACCCTAAACACACAAAACCTCCGTAATAAAATTCCCAAACTTCACGCTTGGCTCTCTCATAACCAGCCAGACATAATCGCAGTCTCCGAGACCTGGCTTAAACCCTCAAAGACCACAAAATCCTCCCCCCAGGCTACCATATCATAAGTAATGACAGACCCCATAGAAAAGGAGGTGGTGTAGCTATTATCTACCCCTCCACTCTCACCTTCACTCCTATGACCAACCCCATCCCAACCTTTGTCAATGCTGAAATAATTGCTGGCTTTTTAAAACTTAACAATTACAAATCTATCTGCATCTGTTCCATCTACATCCCACCAGGAGACAATACCAAAACACTAGAAGACACCCTCTCTTGGTTTAGCTCCAACATCAGAAATGAAACCTACATCCTTGGTGACAAATATTAACTGGGCCTCCTTCCTCTCAGATACCCCAACCCACTCAATTAACCTTTACAATTTCACCCAACTTATAAATCTTCCTACCAGGCCAAACAAAGACAGTACCTCCGGTACCATCATAGACTGGATATTAACAACCCACCCCAACCATATCACCAATGCTGGTATAATACCAGACCCCCTTAATGATCACCTACCAGCCTTCATAGACCGCCTACCCACTCAAATAGAAAACATCACCAATTTAAGCAATCCCGCAACCTAGCCTCCTTCAGCCCTGAAATCTTCTCAGAATGTCTTAACATTACTGACTGGTCACCCCTAAAATGCCTTCCACTTGACAATGCCGGATCATATTTTAACCACACTTTTCTCACCCCACTGGATAAACTAGCCCCCTCCTGATCTAAACGCATCAAATCTAACCCCTGCTCCTGGCTATCCCAAGAAACTAAACAGATAATGAAGCAACGAGACAAAACGTGGAAACAGTACCAATAAAAGAAAAAACTTAGCACCCAACAAGAATTAAAACATCTGCGTAATCTAGCCAAAAAATTCATAACAAAATATTGCAAATCCTACTACTTCAATCTACAATCTCACCACTCAACTAACCCAAAGAAATTCTGGACCTCCATCTCCTCAATTCTCAACGCCGGTAATAAAGCCAACCCCAGCCTCAATCCTAAGCTCACCAGCCTTGAAACAGCCACAAAATTCAACACATTCTTTATAGATAGCATAGCCAACTTATCCTCCACTTTTTCTAACCAGCCCACCAACACTACCCCCTCATCCTGTCCCCTAACCCTCCTCCTTCCCCTTCTCCCTTAAACCTGTCTCCACTAACACAATAAAAAGACTACTCCTAAAGCTAAAACCATGCCGCAATGCACCTGGCAACCTTCCAGCAAAATTCCCCAAACTATCCACTGAATCAATAGCCTATCTCATATTTATTCTTATAAATAGGTCTATAAAAGAATCCTACGTACCAACAATCTGGCGACAAGCATTCATCATCCCTCTACACAAAGGAGGCAAAAACACTGACACGACCATCTTCAGACCCATAGCGATACTCTCTCCTCTCTCTAAAATACTTGAAAAAACAATGCACTCCCAACTAATGCCATACCTAACCCTGCACAACCTCCTGTCCTCCACCCAACATGGCTTCCGCCCTGGCCACAGCACTATGACTGCCCTCTTTTCCTTCCTTGAGACAGTCAACCTAGCACGGGACAGTGGCAACTATGTATCTTCACTGTTTCTAGACCTCTCAAAGGCATTCAATACCATCTCCCACTCCCTACTCTTGTTGCAGCTCTCACACCTGCACATCTCACCCTCAACCATATCCTGGTTCCCCAGCTACCTTTCCATGCACCAACAGGCTGTGCAATGGAAAGAGTCAACCTCCCCTTTCCTACCTACACCCACAGGAGTACCACAAGGATCTGTACTAGGATCACTCCTCTTTAACATATTTATCAACAATTTCCACCTCTCCATCCCTGATGCCTCAATTATCCAATACGCTGATGACTCCACTATCATCTGCTCAGCCTCCTGCCCCTCCAAACTTCAAATCATAACCCAAATAGCTTTCTCCAAAACAGAATTATGGATGCAATCCAACCACCTAGCAGTAAACACTAAAAAAAACAAAACTAATGATTTTCACTCCCACCAAAACCTCCCAACTCAACAAAGACCTATTTTCCATCAATAGCCACAATAACACCCCCATAGAAATAATTCCCAGCACCAAACTACTTGGCATCACCATAGATGAAAACCTAAAATTCGACTCCCACATTCTATCCACAATCAAAAAAAAAACCACCAAAAAATTGGTCTTCTCTACAGACATAACTGCTACCTCACCCCCTCCTCCCGGCAAACCCTTGCATCTACCTTTCTTCTCCCCTCCCTCTTGTACGGTGCCCCCCTATTCTCCAACATACAACTTGGCCTTCGCTCCAAACTCTAAGCCTGTTACAACAAAATCTGCAAATTTGCAACCAATTCTAAGAACTATTCCCATCACTGCCACTCTCTACACACCCTCAACTGGCTAGAACACCCCAACCACCTAAAATACCTTCAGCTTACCACAGCTCACAAACTCATCTTCAAACCAACAGAATGCCCTTCTCTCACCAAATGGCTAATACCCTACACACCCAGCCGCTCCTTGAGATCCAAAGGCCAAAACCTGTTACAAGTGCACAAACCCTTACATCCACCTGGCCAATTACTACTATCCCACACCATAGCCAAACTGTGGAACTCTCTATCCTCCCCACTACGTAATTTACCTAACCATAACAATTTCAAATCCACACTTCTCTCCCATCTGTCCTCCAGATGGGAATGCCCTTCACATACTCCCACCTAACTCCCCCACCACCAACTCCCATCAAAGCTAACAAAAATCTCGTGTTATAAGCTTTCCACAAATTTTATGCATGCTGGCCTCTGGCCTATCTTGCACATACCCTTATAATGTCATCCTCCTAAATGTAATGTAACTTATATTTTAGTGTGAAATAGATACTTCTGTACTGATCTTTACTATGTAACCTATTCTGTCTACTGTGATGTTGGTCAAGTACTTTTTTTATTATTTAGTGTTTTTTGTAACTTTGCGACTTGTAATGTTCTGTGACATGTATGTGTTTACATAATGTTGTTTTACTATGTACTGGAGCTTTTCTCCTCGGGTCTCCACTGAAAAGGGGCCACAAGCCCAGCTGGACTAACCCAGTTACCAAACAATAAATAAAATAAATAAATAAATGACTGCAAGCTGGGTGCTGTTATCAGTTCCCCCTGGTGATGTGGATATCCCCCAAGAGGGTCTCTCCCAGACAAATGACTGGTGCCAGAAACATGGCCTCAAGCTGAATACCAAAAAATGCATCATCATCCCCTTTGGGGAGAATGACGTCCTCACAAGTTATCACAAAATAACAATGTCCTAAGCATGCAATCAGTCGTGAGGAATTTGGGCACCCAGGTTGATAGCAACCTGACTTTTGGGCACCATGTTGCTTTCATTATACAGAAAGCCTTCTACATGGCCCACCTCATAAGTAAGGGTATCTCATCCAGTGACAAGGAGGTCATAACATCCCTGTATTATTTCCTTATAAGGCCCATTATTGAGTACAATGCCGCTTTCCGTATGTACCTCACAAAGCATATGCAGCAGATGGAGAGACCACAGTGGTCCCTCACCGGGAGAATCCAGGGCCTCAAACATCTACCATACACAGATAGGCTAAAAGCCCTATCCCTTGACTCCTCAGAGGTGACTTCTGTCTGCTGGCATACAGGGTGATCTCAGTCCTTGCCTTGATGGGACTGCTGCATATCCGCAAGTCAAGCTCCACTCAAGTAACCCCCACGCGCAGCCTCAACCTGGTCTGTGACATCAACAGAACTTGTTGATGGGACAGATTTGTGTCCCAGAGACTACCTCATCTGTGGAATAGACTCCCTCTCCATGTCAAGCAGACTACCTCTTTACCCCTTTTTAAGCACAACCTGGATAACTGGATAGGAAACAGAAAATACACCCCTGGGATTCCACCTGTGTCCTGGCTAGATGGGGCATCAGGTGCTGACTTGTCTAAACATGGGCTAAACTCTTGGCTAGGCTTATAAGAGCCTCAGGGCAAAGAGCCTAGTAACTTCCTATGATTCTATAAAGACACATGAAGATCATTGTCACAGTTTAACATGATTTATTAAATGCTAGTCTGTTGGTAGTGTACAAACTCTTAAATATGGTAATGATGAACAGTAGAAAATCTAACAGTCAGCCAATATTAAAATTTGCAACAAAACATATGAATAGGAGGTCGGTATCACAACATCTTTTAGAAACTTGTAGTCACATGCAGTCATCCCAGTAGATTTGCCATTTGTTGCATTTTTCACATATGAGGCAGCTCTCTATTCCATCCTACCCTCTCTGTCTTTATTTCTTCCATTCATTCCATGCTGTTTAGAAGGTTTGTATAATTTCATGCAACAACACTCCATCACTCCACATTTTCGCCACTCATTCAGTAAAATACCACTCCCTGGAGTCTGACTTCAACTTACCTCTCTCCAGTTGCCTCTCCTACCCTTTTCCTTCCATTCCCTTTATTTTAGGGCCAGCTTCCTCACTGTGTCTCAGTACCATTTTGTGTACTCACAGAATATCCCTCCTTGCCTTCTTTCCATAGGTTTACCATGCAGTAACATTTCATTCCACAATCAGGTAAAAATCTGCCTGCAGAACTGGTTTCCAGTTAGTTTTCCTTTATTAAGTCACATCAGTTTTACTATGCACAGTGCAATTCATACTTATTTTATAGATGGCCCTCATTGTTAAAGCAGTGGACTGTCATTAAACTTGCCTAGGCTTACTGTGTGGGGGTTGGAGAACAGTGCATGCATGGCAGACCCAGTATCTAGCTGCTACTCTGAATTTAGCATCTCTACTGACTTATCATTCTTACTAGTATTTTAACAATAGACTGTGCTAGCCTGTGTAACTGATTTATCACTGTTTCTGCATTTTCTGTGTGTTTCTATCAAAATAATCCTTGTTTTCCCGCCTCTCCTCGACTAGTTTAGACCAGTTTACAGGCATTGCTGTATTCTGGGCTGTGGTGTAGTTCCTGTGTTGTCCATTACCTTACTTGGATAGAAGGAAGTTTCTTTACTACTACACATATTATAGCCCAGCACTTTGTTCTTCTCACTCTCTACTAAGTAAAAGCACTCGTACTAAGTAAAGCACTACATCTACCTACGTGGTAGATTACTGGCGCCCTCTCAGTTCAGCTGGTCAATCTGGGTATCTTGAGACAATGCTACAATTGTCTCATGTACACAGACAACTCTCTCCTCCTCCCAACAAACACAAATACATGTGAGAGATGCAACTATATAGTCAAACTGGAGGCTGAACTCTCTCAACTCAGAGCTGGCATGACCAGACAGGAGGAGATGGTAACCACACACACAACAATCAGTCCCACATAGACCTACCACAACTGCAAACCAAACACATAAAATGATCAAGGCTGAACAAGGAGATGGGAGATGTGGACTGTCAGACTGGATGATGTCTCAGGATCTGCCACTGCCACATCACACAGTCACTCCAAAACAAAGCAGTACATCCGACATTTCATTGTCCATGCTGTGCGTGAATGACCTGATGTACCTCTCCCTGACTATGAAAAGAGAGACAGAGAGCTCTCCGAGGGCTTCCGGATATTGGCTAATGCTCTTGCCAACCCCATAGTGCCTTTTTTAGGCAAGGCTCAAAAGACAAACCCACCTCCTTAGAAAACAAAAATGGAAAAAAACTAAGGGTAATGCCGCTAAACGCCAGAAGTCTAAATCTCAAGATGCAGGCACTCGATGCACTCCTCAGCATGGAAAACATTGACGTCTGTGCAGTAACTGAAACCTGGTTCAAGGCTCCTGAGAGCACCCCAGCACTACCAGGCTATACCTCGTATCATGCTTTTCGGCCCCAAAACCCAGGCCGAACCACAAAGGGAGGGGGAGTGTCCATATTCATCAAGGACACCCACACCTCCAGGTTAGTAGCAACACATGAAGCATCAGAGACCATACAGGTGCAACTAACCATAGGCAAAACTGCTATACAACTGGTAGCATGTTACAGACCACCCTCCCAATCTCAGGAACCCCACTCAGCCTTCCTGAAGACATTGGAGGATATGAATGTATCACAAAATACCATCATACTGGGAGACTTCAACTACCCAAACATAGACTGGGTACATTATTCTAGCCCTAATACCCTAGCCCAAAGGTTCCTGGAATTCATAAATTCAAATGCACTGGAACAACTAGTCACCTCTCCCACTAGGGGAGATAATATACTAGACCTGATCATCACAAACATGGGGACAAAATGCTCCACACTCGAAGTATACCCCTCACTAGTGAGATCTGACCACAAACTAATCAACCTGGATATACATATCCCACCTCCATCCCCAGCACAAAAGACCACAGTGAAAAACTTCTCAAAAGCAGACTTCACTCTTCTTAAGACTGAGATGGTATCCTTTAAGCCCACTGTGCCAGTGGATACCACATCCCACAATGCCGAATCCTTCACAAATGCTTTCTATGGACATCTCCAAGAATGCATGGATCATGCAATCCCAAATAAATCCAAGTCCCTCTCCACCAAAGGCAAGCATCCTGTCTGGTGGACCTCAGCCATTAACAAATTGTATAACAAAAGAAGGAAGCTACTGCACGTCAGAGCAAAATCCCATGAAGGGAAGACATATCTGATCAACATTAGCAGAAAACTACGTTCTCTCATAAAAACATCCAAGGCCAACTTTGAGAGAAAAATCGCTAAGGACACTAAAGATAACCACAAAGCCTTCTTCAGCTATGTTAGAAACCTGGTGGAAACCCTCAGATATGCTCAGAGTTAGTTCACAACAACAGAATATACACTGGACCCACAGATATTGCCAACATTCTGGCTGACAGGTTCAGTGCAAATTTCTCCCCATCTTCACCCCCAAAAGAAGAAATACTTATCCCAGCTGAATGTAATCTCCCTGTCATCTCAGATGTCCAAGTGAGAACCACCCTAAACAAAGCTAAAAACACAGCATCAATGGGACCTGACGGTATCCCGGGTTGCGTGTTACGTGAACTCCAAGAGGAGCTAAACCCACACATAAAAATGCTATTTAACCTTAGCCTTACTTCAGGATATGTACCTGAACACTGGTGTACAGCAACAGTGGTCCCACTCCACAAAGGGGGTACCTCTACAGACCCTGGGAACTACCACCCCATAAGCTTAACCAGCCTGGTCTGCAAAGCTATGGAAAGAATCATTATGGAACTCATAAACAGAGACACAGGGGACCTACAGACACTTGACCCCACCCAGTTCGGCTTTGTAAAGGGCAGATCCTGCCTTTTGAACCTGGTTGACTTTTTCAAAACAGTCACTAGAGCCATTGATGAGGGCAAAGCAGTCCATACAGCCTACCTGGACTTGGCTAAGGCCTTCGACACAATACCCCACTCAGGCATCATAGATAAGCTCAACAGCTTAAACGTAAACCCTTATGTCACTAGATGGGTTGCAAACTGGCTAAAGGACAGAATGCATAAAGTTAAAATCGCTGGAGCAATGTCAGACTCAAAGCCAGTCACAAGTGGTGTCCCACAGGGATCTGTCCTGGGACCCCTCTTGTTCGGCATTTATTTCTCAGATGTTAAAGCAAACATGGGAGGGTTGTGGCTGACAAAGTTCGCAGATGACTGCAAACTAGGCATCATAGTCGATACACCAGCGGACACATACATCCTACAAAAAGGCCTCACAGAAACGGACAACTGGTGCCGGAGTCACGGCCTTAAACTAAATGCCAAAAAATGTATAGTCATCCCCTTTGGGAAAAACAAAGTACCCACAAATTATCACATAGACAGCAACCCACTGAGTAAGGAAAAAGTAATCAGAGACCTAGGGACCCAAGTCGACAGTGACCTCTCATTTGACACCCACGTTGCCAAAGTGGTTAGAAAGACATTCTACCTTGCACACCTCATCATGAAGGGATTCACATCCAGATCCAAGGATGTCATTGTACCCCTATACTCCTCTCTCATCAGACCCATGATTGAGTACAATGCCCCATTTGGTATGTACCTCACTTGGCATTTGCAACAGCTGGAGAGACCACAAAATACCTCACCAAGAGGATCAAGGGTCTCCAACATATGTCTTATTCTGCCAGACTAAAGAAACTTCAGCTCTATTCAGTAGCATACCGCCTGCTCAGAGGTGATCTCTGCCTGACGTACAAGGCCATGTCCAATCAGGATCTGATGGACATGCTCCACCTCAAAATATCCAAATCCATCAGGACCACGAGAGCTAAAGACTTAAACCTCGGCACAAGTATGAATAGGACATGCTGGAGGGATAGATTCATAACCCAGAGGCTTCCCATGCTTTGGAACAAGATCCCAGTTTGTATTAGGCAGAGCCCCTCACTGACTCTCTTCAAGAGAAATCTTGATGAGTGGATGGGAGATCGTAGGTTTACCCCAGGGGTCACATCTGTGTCACTGCTAAGACAGGGGCACAGTAAACTAATTCTATTATATAAGGGGACCTTCATTGTGTCACTACTAGACATAGGCACAGTATTCTAAATTTATTCTGTACATTTTTTGTACCATTTCATGGGGTGGCAAAAGCCACATCACTATGGCTAGGCTTGAAAATGCCCCAGGGCAGATAGCCTAGTACTATACTATGAAACTATGAAACTAATATAGACATGTGATCGAATAGCTTTAAGCTAATCAACTAATAATAACCAAATGTGCAGCAATACCAAAATACACCACTAAAAAATAAAAAGAAAGCATTGCTCCAGCAAAAGGACATTCAATAAACTATAAACACTCCAAAAAGGAATATAAAGACTTTATTTGACCCCACAAAGATTAAGAGCTTTCTTCCCACAGAAGTTGAACTACATCAGAATCTAGAAAACAGTGATAAATTAAATCTTAAATAATACATCAAATAAAACTGTTACATCATCAAAAACCTTAAGGTGACTGCATTGAGTTTTGTAAACCGACGTAAAATAAAATGCAATAAAACATATTGCCAATTAAAATCTATTAGCCCTTAATTTGAGTATAGGTTGCAAAGAAATACTATCACTAGTACCAAGGGGGTGTGTAGCAAATAACTTTAGCTGCCATCTAGTTTCCCTGGCTTCTAATAAAGTTTTAAAATCACCACCCCTTGTATTAACCTTAACCTGCTCAATGATTCCAAACTTAAAACTACTACATTGGGAACTGTTTTCAAGGTATCTAAATAAAGCATTATTTGTATTCTGCTTCATGTCATCATCATAGGTTCATAGGTAGGTACTAGGCTATCTGCCCGAAGACATTTATAATCCTAGCCAGAGTGTGCTGGCTTTCGCCGCCCCCTTATATTAGTTCCCTGTGCCTCTATCCAGCAGAGCCACTGAAGTGATCCCCGGGGTAAACTTTCTGTTTCCCATCCACTCGTCAAGGTTTCTCTTGAAGAGTGTTAGTGAGGAGCTCTGCCTAATGCAGATTGGAATCTTGTTCCAAAGCATGGGAAGTCTCTGGGACAGGAATCTATCCCTCCAGCATGTCCTATTTATTGTTGTGGTGCGGTTTAGATTCCTAGATCACGTGGCTTTCTGGAGATAAGGTTTTCTTTAGGTGGAGAATGTCCATCAATTCTGGGTTGGACATGGCCTTGTATGTCAGGCAGAGATCACCTCTGAGTAGGCGGTATGCAACAGAGTACAGCTGGAGTTTCTTCAGTCAAGCTGCATAGGGCATCTGTTTGAGGCCAGTGATCCTCTTGGTGTGGTACTTCTGTGGTCTTTCCAGCTGTTGTAGGTGTCTTGTAAGGTATATCCTAAATGGGGTGTTGTACTCTATGATGGGTCTGATGAGTGATGAGTAAAGGGGCACAATGACATCTTTTGATCTGGACGCAAACCCTATTGTGGTTAGGTGGGCCACATAGAAGGATTTTCTAACCACTTTGGCAATGTGATTATCAAAGGAGAGATTACTATCTACTTTGGTCCCCAGATCCCTTATTACATTTTCTGTATTTAGGGGACTACCACCTATGTGGTAGTTTGTGGGTACTTTGTTTTTTCCAAAGGGGATGACTATGCACTTTTTGGCATTTAGCTTGAGGCCATGATTTTGACACCAGGTATCCATCTCAGTGAGACCCTTTTGGAGGATGTCTGTGTCAGCCGCAGAGTCAATTATAGCCCCTAGTTTGCAGTCATCTGCAAACTTGGTCAGCCATAATCCTCCTGTGCTTGCCTGTACCTCTGAGAAGTATATGCCGAACAGGTGGGGTCCTAGGACTGAGCCCTGGGGGAACACCACTTGTAACCAGATTAGAGTCAGACCTAGCTCCCGCAACTCTCACCATGTGGGTTCTGTTCATGAGCCAATTGGCAACCCATTTTGTAACATAGGGGTTTATGTTCAGGCTGGTGAGCTTGTCTATAATACCAGAATGGGGAATGGAGTTGAAGGCCTTTGCGAGGTCTAGGTAGGCTGTGTGTACCACCTTTCCCTCGTCTGTAGCCTCAGTAACTGTCTCAAAGAAGTCCACCAGGTTTAGGAGGCATGATCTGCCCTTAACAAAGCTGAACTGGGTAGGGTCCAGTGTTTGGAGGTTCCCAATGTCTCTGTTAATGAGTTCCATGATGATGTGCTCTATAGCCTTGCAGACCAGGCTTATAGGGCGATAGTTCCCGGGGTCTGTTGTGGCTCCACAGAGGTGATCTACATTTAAGATAATCAAACTAGCAGGTCGAACTCCAAGCTTAACATAGATCTTAAATGATTTTTATTTTTCAAAATGCTGCAAAAGATTCTACTGTACAATCAAAGAAAAAAAACAAATTGCATCTAAATTGGTTTGCTGGTATCAGTACAAGATACAAGCAAGGGAGA
Source organism: Protopterus annectens (assembly GCF_019279795.1). NCBI lineage: Eukaryota > Metazoa > Chordata > Ceratodontiformes > Protopteridae > Protopterus > Protopterus annectens. The sequence continues at coordinate 4,280,010 of NC_056745.1, read as the reverse complement.
GCCTTGGGGTACTGCTCTGACCATAGGAGCTTCTAAGTGCTAAAGCAAAAAAAAAAAAAAGTATTCTGACAATACCAAATCAAGTTATCTTTGACATAGAGCACATTACTTTTTGTGTGATGGTAAGAAAATCACCAATTCTGTACACGTACAGCTGGAAATAAGTCATGCACAATATATGTAGTATTTTGACAGTGAACGGAGCTGGGCAATTGCTAAGCAATGCTTAGGACTTCTGATTGGATAATTACCAAAAGACATATGATTAGATCTCTTTTCTTACTTCAGTCACCGAAAAAACAACACAATTAATATCAGTATTTTTATAAATGAGACACTGTAAAATAGCAATAACATATTCTGCCTTCATGGATTGCTTCTCACAAAATCAATGAAGGGAAAGTAAAGTATGAAACAGTATGCTACTGAGAACAAAGCAAAATAAATCTGAGTTGTTACAGTTCCTTCAGCGTAAACTTGACTCTGATTAAAAAATGTGCAAGATAGGCAGATCGTACCCACATACAAAATCATTGACCACGGTTTGTAAATAGCAGCTGGCAAGAACTAATTAGCCTAGAAATGTATCAAGCCTGTCCTCACTGTCACAATGAAGGATGTGAAATCAGCTGAAAGAAAATGTGTTTCATGCTACACTATACAAATTACAAAATGTACTGCATGTATTGTGGATTTTAGTGCTATCACTTTTGCTAAACATGCTGAAACTATGCTTTCTGTACTGCTGGCAGAAATTACATCTTTAGCAGTGAAAACTATAAACTATTTTGCATTCTGATTGTTCTGAAAATACTGGACACATCTATTTGTCCCAACATGCTTTTTAAAGTTGGGTGAACATAAATGCAAAGGCAGACACAGATAAGAAAGAGTAAGGGGGAAGATCAAGAGAAAGTGAGACAAGCAAAATGAAGTGATTTAATGTAGGAGGTGTGGTGTATTCAATGGACTGAGTTGTTTTGCCTAACTAATGCTCTTAGGTGCATGCGTAAGGACTGCGAGACAGGAAGGATGTTGATTGTCGCTGGCTTGTCAATAAAGTTTGGAGTTGGTAGCAACAGCACACAGTTGTCCCGCGTCTTCCTTTCTTAAGTAAAAGAACACGACATGGTGTCAGAAGTGCTGTGTGGCTGTGCCTGGGACTGCTGAACACTTGCTGAAGACCGTACGAGTGGCCTAGTGCCGTGGGGACATGTCGGACGAAGAGAATGGTCGGCAGCCGTGAGCTAGAATTAACATGGCGGCTGGCTCCTAATGCTACGTTTAGCATTCAGCCGCCTGAGCCCTTTGATTTCTCCAAACCTCATGAATGGACACGATGGATACCGCTTTGAGCGGTTCAGGCCAGCAATTTATCTTCGAACCCAGAAGGGAACCAGGTGAACACCCTGATATACTGCATGGGCGAGATGCAGAGCATCAGGAGTATGCCAAAGTGAAAAAGATTTTTTATTGTCAAAAAGAACATTGTTTATGAGCGTGCGACGCGCACCCATTTAACATGCGGAAACAAGAACTGAATGAGACTGTTGATGCTTTTGTTACTGCTTTGCATGCTTTAGCTGAGCACTGCAATTATGGGATGCTGCACGATGAGCTCATAAGGGATAGAATTGTTGTGGGCTTGGCTGACACCAGACTGTCGGCGGATGCAGATGGAGAAAAAACATGGCCAGACAGTCGGAGGAGGTAAAGAAGCAGCAGACGGCTTTGAGGTGCGATAGTAGTGCCCTGCAGTATAACGTGAACGCTGTGCAGACACCACTCGACACCAAATGCCGGCTGGAGACCTCGTGGGGCAATCGGGCGATTTTTTTTCAACAGACGAAAAAAGGGTAAGACGCCCGATTTTGAAAGTGTTACAGGTGTGGGGCCCATTTCATCATAAACTCTGCTGCAAGATGTCGCCGGTGGGAAGAAGGGCCACTACCAGCGAGTCTGCAGGCAGATTATGCAGTGTATCGAGGGGAACCATTCCTGGATTGTGGAGGTTCAAATAGAGGGCACATCTATGACTTTCAAGCTTGACATGTTACTGTTATTTCCAAGTCAGACCTGGACAACTTGTTCAGTGGGAAGGATGCCCTCTGCTCCAGCAGCCGGAGAGACCCTTGTTGGGCCCTGAGGGCGCCAGCCTGGAGGTCACAGGATCCTTGGAGCTTCAGCTTGGTTATGGACAAAGACAGACATGCGAGAGTTGTTAAAGGCCTCCATACGCCAGCTTTTAGGTGTGTGTTAGGCCTCTCCTACGCCCGCTTTTAGGTCTTCCTGCTATTTTGGGACCATGGAGTCTTTGAAGGCCTCATACCCTGAACTGTGCTCTGGGCTGGGGTAGTGCAGAAATACCATAGAAGACCCCCAGGAGGATACCCTACCTTTGATGGGGAAAGTGAAGGAGGAGTTAATGAGGATGGGAGGCTGGGTGTTGTTACCAGAATGGAGGAACCTACTGACTGGTGTGCAGGCATGGTTGTCGTCCCAAAGAAAGACAGTAACAGACTGAGACTATGTGTAGACTACACTAAGTTAAATGAATACGTTGAGCAGAGTCTTGGGATGCTTGCGAGGAGAAGGTGTTTAGTAAACTGGATGCCAATATGGGATTTTGGCAAATTCCTTTGTCAGAGGAGTGCGCATGCTTACCACATTCATAACCCCCCTTTGTTTTTTTTGCTTTCGCCTTCCCTTTGGCATTAACTCTGCACCCAACACTTATGGCAGAGGTCATTGAAGGACTAGAAGGTGTGATTTGCCACATGGACGACGTGCTGGTCTGGGGTGGTTGCCAGGAGGAACACGATGCCCGGCTTCATGCGGCATTAAAGAGACTGGAAGAGGCAGGCATCATGCTGAATGTGGGGAAATGTGACCTGTCAAGCTGCATAAGCCCAGACCCAAGGAGGACCGTCCATCACAGAGATGGAAGCACCTGCAACAGTAGGAGAATGGGAAAGTTCATCCCTCATTTGGCTGGAATAGCTGGTACTGGGGGACCAGGAAAAGGCATTCAATGACTTAAAAGATGCGATCACCTCACCTCCAGTTTATCAAGGTCACTCACCTACAGAGCACGCGATATGCCCAGGTTGAGAGTCTAGAAACTGATCACAAACCCTGGTTTCATGAGACTGATGCAGTTCTCATACACAGTGCATCACGCCCAGGGAAATCACTGTGGGTGGCAGATGCCTTGTCACGAAAACCAGGCTAACACTGGAGGAAACAAAGTTGATGGAGGACACGGATATCTATGTGAACAGTATTGGAAAACATGCAGCATCTGAAAGCAGACAGTGTGTGGTGCAGTCAGGGGTGGCGCTGTGTGCGAACCAGGAACCCCTACTGGCCAGATCGTTCTACATTAACAGTGAAAGATGGGTTTTGTTATCCCTCTGCCATGTAATGAGGTGTTGTTGAAATTACATGAGGGACATCAGAAGTGCAAAGCCAGAGCCTGTCAGACTGTCTGTGGCCATCTCAGAGAGGAGGAATCATCCTGAGCCCCTCATCCCAACTGAATGTCCGGACAGACCATGGCAAAGAGTGGTACGGATTTATTTGAACTAAAAGGACATACTTACCTTCTTGCTGTGGATTACTTATCCAGGTTCAGGCCAATCTTTGGACTTTGTGGCTTCGAGCATGTTACAGTTCCCGGCAGAGTAACGGAGGCGAGGGAGGCGCGTTCAGGACGTGAAGATAGGACAACGCCACTGCAGAATGGAGTTGGACCTGGTGCTGCCCGACTGGAGGGTGTATCTGCAACAAACAACAACCAGCGCATCGGGCAAGGCAGCTGGGTGATGTGTTGCCGGTGACCAGGTGTGGGTGACAGATATGAAGACCCCAGGTACTGTAGACCAAACAAGGGACGCGGAGAAACCGTGTGCATCTGATTCCTGCCAGAGCGCAAATCAAACCCGGCCTTCCCCCGGAAAACCCGGTACATAGTGATGTTGTGAGGACCAGATCAGGAAGAATTATTAAGTCTGTAAATAGCAATGTCATTTGTGTTATAGTAATCTGAACATGGCTAAGTGAGCAGTTGTGGCCATGCACCCAAGTTCAGAGAAAGACTAAGAGATTGAATAGATCTGGGTTTTGTAATAAGGAAAGGGGCCTTATAGAAAAGGAGATGTGGTGTATTCAATGGACTGAGTTGTTTTAGCTAATGCTCTTAAGGACTGTGAGACAGGAAGGATGTTGATTGCTGGCTTGTCAATAAAGTTTGGTTGTCCGACAGGAGGGTGAGGAAGAGAAATAAGCAAAAGAGAGAAACAAAAAAAGTGAAAATGGCTGACTATGATGGGTTAAAAACATGCCCTGGGACATTGAGGAACAGGAAGAGAAGGGAAGGCTGACTCAGACATTGATTCATAAGTTGTAGGAGGTAGTGATATCTTCCAGCAGTGTAGAATCCAACAAACAGACCAGGTGATGGCAGATTCAACAATGACATGGGTGATGTCCAGCTGCATGGAAGGAAGGAAACTGTAGAGGATCTTTAAGAAAATAATTTTGAGGAAAAGATAAGGACTCTAAAAAGAACAAGGAACATTCTTAACTCTGTCTTCAGTAATGGAGAGGGGAGAGCCATTGTAGCAGTATTCATGTAATAGTGTGGTCCATGATATCAAATAGTAGAGCGGGGCAGGCAATAAAGGCAGTAATCTGTAATTACAGGAAGAAAGTCTTCTGCATGCTATAAAGGCACATTTTACATTGCATTTTTTTCTTGTAAATAAGTTTAGATTTTTCCACTATTTCCATTTTTTTAAAACAGTCCTAAATGTCCTTGGAGGAAAAGTAAATTGCGGCAGCAGTCCTGCTCTATTTTTTCCTGTGAGACATTAGTGGGTGTCCCCTAGGTGTGTGTAACACCAGCTTGCCATTATCCAGGTGCAAGCATGGCGCCCAGCTTTGTTTTATCCCCTGCATGATTAAATCATGTTTAAGCTGAAATGCAGCATATTTCTATTTAGTAGGTTGCCCTCATTATTTATACACTCCTCTGCCTTTAACAGCATTTCTTTGCAAATATTACAAATGCAACTTCCCCTTAAGGTCATCTTATCTGCCTCCTGTAAAATCAATATGCAGTGCAAGAAGCAACAGTTAAAATGAACATGGAAACAACACTGCTGCAGTGACATAGAGGGATAAAGCCCTGACTGTGGCCCAGCTGACCCGGGTTCACTTAGTGGCTCAGGTGACTTACAGAGTAGAATGGAAGGGATGGGTGTGCCACTCCAAGGTGGGAGGGCACTCACTGATATGCTCCCTAAGGGATCATGGTCTTAAGAGGGAGTTGTCGCTAACATAATCAATAGGCATGGGAGTGGGGAAAGGGAATGAGTAAGTCATAAAAAAAAAATCCCCCCTCGATGGTAGCACAGATGAGCCACACCCCCAGGACACTGTCTGTATCCATGACCAGCCTCAACAACAGAATAAGCCTTGGTGGGGGTTGGAAAGTAGCTGGTAGACCTGATGCAGACATTGTGCACTGGGGGCTAGGCAGGGTAAAAATGAGTTCTGACAGATTAAAAAAAAAATGAACATGGAAACATTGACTGGATTAAGATTTGGAGTAACACAAGGCTGTGTATTATCACCCTACTTATTCAGTTTCTGTATTGAATATACCATGTAAAATGCCGGGTTAGATAAATTAGATGATGGAACCAAAATTGCTGAGAGACATAATAACAACCTCAGATATGCAGGTGATAACACACTAATGGCTGAAAGTGAGGATGAGTTAGAGACACTGTTGAAGAAGATGAAAGCAGTAAGTGCAAAAGCTAGTTTGTTGTTCAACATAAAAAAACTAAATATGTGTTATCTAACCCTATAGATTCTTTGCAATTATATATAGAGGAAGAAGTAGAGGCAGCGACAGATTTTATTTTCCTAGACTTAAGGATTTCTGCAGATGGTAATTACAGCTGTGAAATTAAAATAAGCTTTGCACTGTGACAGCTAATCTCCAAGTGTGGCTCTACAATAGAAAATTGATGTTTTTGATTTGAACTCTGGTGCTGTAGAAAACTTTTGAGAATTCCACAGACTGCAAGAACACTTAATGAAATAAATCCAGACTGTTCAGACAGAATACAACAGAGAATACACTGATGCTGTGAAAGATCAAATGCAAAAGAAGAAGGAGGTAGCAGAGGCTGAGGTGGATGGATAGCAGTACAGAAGTAATAAGGAGGTAGCAGAGGCTAAGGTGGACGGATAGCAGTACAGAAGTAATAAGGAGGTAGCAGAGGCTAAGGTGGACAGATAGCAGTACAGAAGTAATAAGAAGGAGGTAGCAGAGGCTAAGGTGGACAGATAGCAGTACAGAATTAAAAAGAAGAAAGTAGCAGAGGCTAAGGTGGATGGACAGCAGTACAGACGTAATAAGAAAAATGAGTTGGCAGAGGCTAAGGTGGACAGATAGCAGTACAGAAGTAATAATAAGAAGGAGGTAGCAGAGGCTAAGGTGGACGGATAGCAGTACAGAAGTAAAAAGAAGAAGGTGGAAGCAGAGGCTAAGGTGGACGGACAGCAGTACAGAAGTAATAAGAGGAAGGCAGTAGCAGAGGCTAAGGTGGATGGACAGCAGTATAGAAGTAATCAAAAGAAGGAGGTAGCAGAGGCTAAGGTGGACAGATAGCAGTACAGAAGTAATAAAAAGAAGGAGGTAGCAGAGGCTAAGGTGGACAGATAGCAGTACAGAAGTAATAAGAAGAAGGTAGCAGAGGCTAAGGTGGATGGATAGCAGTACAGAAGTAATAAGAAGGAGGTAGCAGAGGCTAAGGTGGATGGACAGCAGTACAGAAGTAATAAGAAGAAGGCGGTAGCAGAGGCTAAGGTGGGTGGACAGCAGTATAGGAGTAATGAGTATGAATTTTCAAGAACATAAAGAAGCATTTCTGGACAGACATGGCTGCTCTGCTAAGGTCCTTGAGGTCACAAAGTCTTGGATTGACTAAATGACTAAAAAACATAAACAAGATGTCCTCCCTCCTGTACTCTTTATATCCTGCTTATTGCTTCCCTCTACTGTCTCTAGGCTAATAATGCTTCTTGGTAGTTAATACATACTGCAGAATGACATTTATTCATACTACTATTAAATGTCTGTAATTGTTTTATTCATTCTCTGGTGGTTCACTTTCTTTTGCTCCTCTTACCTTCTCATCAGAGTTCTCACCGGAGTTTAGCTGCAATATACATTCACAGCCTGACTGACTTCCACTGATGTGGGAGATGTGACCCACATCTGTCTTCCCAACCCATTCCTCAACCATCCTGTACCTCCTCTACGTTTATAACCAGATAATCCCTCCTATATTCTCCAACAACAGACTGACAATTGATGAACCCTCCTATATACTCAATATTGTCATATACTATTACTTTAATTCCATAAATTATCTAAATTAATGTCTCTATATTGCACACATTCAAATATACCCTCCTAACTCATATTGTAAAAATCACAAAATTTACCTACATCCAAACCAATAATCTTTATTTCCCTACTCTACCCCTCAGCTGCTGTGCTTCCCTGGCTCCAGCGTCCGCACCTAAGTACTTGGGCCCCTGCCCACCCTGCCCTAACCTCCTGAAAATACCCTCCTGAACTCTCTAGCCAAGAACCGGCTCCAACGACCTATTAATCCAAAACTATAAGGCCTTACTGTTCCCAGAGTTCTCCTACTACAAGGATTCAAGAAAGTATGTGTACTGTTGTAACTCTGTGCTGTTAATTAGTTGATTCTACTAGGTCGCAGTACGCTTCCCTGCCAGACTAGCCAGCAGCCACTACCCCCTCTTCATTACTGCTTGCACTCCTAGTTCTCCCCATAATTTCAACCCTCTTCTCTTCTGCTTCAGTTCTCCCTGTACTTCTTACTGCCTTTCCTGAACCTCGATAGCTCCCTTCCTGATTCTCCCCTTGGAGTCTCTACTGCTCCAGACTGACTGACCACTAGGTGGCCCTCCACTACCTTCTTACTGTTCCCACTACTTTTCCCTCTCCTTCCTTATCTCCCCTTCTACAGCCCTCTAACATCCTTTCCTCTGCTCTCTCCCTCTCTGCTGTCCAGGACTTCCAGCCATTCTTTCCTTTATACTCAGCCCTCCTCTATTCCCTTTTCTGAAGTCTCTTCCTTCTCCCTCTGTCTTTCTCCTTTGCATCCACCCCTAACTCCTCTTCGCTGCACATCTCACTACCCATCCTCCTCTCTCCTTCACTTACCTGACCTATTTTCTCATCTCTGCTAAACTTGCTAAACTTACCTTCTGACTACTCACTCTTTACTGATTGTCTTCCTCACTTTCTCCTCCTCTGGCTTTTCCCGCTCCGTTCGCCCTTCGGGCTCACTCCGCTCCCCTACCCTGCCCCCAAATTCCACCCGCCCCCAGCACCTCCGCATTTATACCTCACCAACTCCTCCCTCCAATTGTTTCAACCAATCACAGTCTTTCCCTACTCCCTCAATTCTTTCATCAATTAACCAATCTTAACCCCCTCTTATTTCCCCACCCACTTATACTCCTCCCTCTTCTCTCTGCACTTAACCCTACCCTACCCTCTCCTCTCCTAACTTTATATCTCCCTTCCTCTCCTTCACCTTCTCTCCACAACCGCTCTCTTCTACCTTTCTTATTACTCCATTCCATACCCCACCCATTCAAACATGCCCTCCCAAATTCTCTTTTCCCTCAGACTCCCCTTCTCTCTTCTCATCTTTCTTATTCCTCTCCATCATGCTACTTCATACTGCTTAAAAATTCACCCATACCTGCCTACTACTCATACTATCACTTTCACTCACCCACATCCTCTTCTGCTCTCTCACTTCCACTCCATTTCCCCCTCCCTTATCACAATAAACCTACTACACCTCTTCCATCACAAAATACTCTCCTCCTCTACAAAAAGCTTCTCTCTCATATTTCCACTAACCCCAAACATCTTCCTACTCTCCAAACTTAAAAGACATAAAGTTATCTCGTGTAATTTCCTAGCCTTATCTGGTGACATTCACCCGAACCCTGGCCCCTGCCTCAGTACAAACAACTCATTCCCTCCTTCACCCTCCTCCCTCACTTTAAATAAGCCTCTCCCTCCTCCTTCTTCTCCTACTTCCTCTCTTAGCACCCTTAAGGTCTTTGCTATCAATGCCCAGAGCCTTAACAACAAAATTCACCATGTTCATGCTTGGATTAATCACAACCAACCTGACATCTTAGCCATCTCCGAAACCTGGCTAAAACCCCATATCTCTGATTCTGAAATCTTACCTCCAGGTTTCAACATCCTCAGGAGTGACCGATTAAATAAAAAAGGTGGAGGCTCTGCCCTAATCTACTCTAACCTTCTCACCATAATCCCCCTGCAAATCCCAAACCCTCTATTCAAAAATACTGAAATAACTGCATGTCTGCTCCAACTCAACAAACATAAAAATATCTGCTTCATTTCCTTATACATCTCCCCAGGCGATAATATCTCTACCCCTGAGAATATTCACCACTGGGCCTCATCTGAAATAAAATATGAAACATTTATTCTAGGCGACGTCAACATTGATTGGAACAAAATCAACACACCTTCCCCCTCCCTAGCTATCAACCTTTTCAACTTCTCCCAAGTAATCCATTCTATAACCAGACCTAACAAAAAACACCCTCCAGGATCCATCATAGATTGAATCCTAGTCTCCCATCCAAACAAAATCTCTCTATCTGGAACTATCCCTGACTCCTGTAGTGACCACCTCCCTCCCTTCATTCATCGCTCAGCTAACTCCTCACAACTCCAACATCATTACATTCAAACTCGTAACCTTAGCAACTTCAACCCCACAATTTTCTCCAACATTTTCAAACAAATCAACTGGCAAATCCTTTACATTGTCTCCCTTGACAATGCCGTAGAACATTTTAACTCCATCTTCCTAAATACTCTTAACTCCCTAGCCCCCCTAAGAAACAAATGAATCAAAGCCAATTCTGCTCCTTGGCTGACCAAAGAAACTAAACATACTATGCATTTCAGAGACAAATCCTGGAAGCTTTATCAGGAAAAGTAAACTGTCTTCTGACTTGCTCCAATATACACAACTCTGCAACCAAGTAAAAAAACTAATCACCTGGGACAAAAAAAAACTACTACAATAAACTTCATTCCAATAATAATAACAACCCAAAACAATTCTGCAAATCTGTTAACTCTCTTCTCCATCCTGGGTCAAGAAATAACCTCTGTCCTGACCCTAGTTGAACTGACAAGGAACTGAGCTCTATCTTCAACACTTTCTTTACAGATTCTATAGCCAAGCTAACCAAAACTTTCCCTGACAACAATCCTTTCAACTTCCTAAACTCTTCTATTAACTTTCACCCTATGTTCCAACTCAAACCAATTTCCACAACGTTTATAAAAAAGCTCTTATCCAAACTAAAGCCATGTTCTAATGCCCCCAACAACATTCCCCCCTCCTTCCTCAAATGCGCAGCCGAAGGAATTGCTCTCCCAATTAGCATCCTGATTAACCAATCCTTAAAAGAGTCATATGTACCCAAACTTTGGCATTCAGCCTACATTCTACCGCTTCATAAAGGAGGTAAAAACAACTCCATTTCTAATTTCCGCCCCATAGCCCTCCTCTCTCCAATATCTAAATTTCTAGAGAAATGTGTCTACTACCAACTTTTACCCTACTTAACTCAGAATCAGTTGCTTACACCCACCCAACACAGGTTCCGTCCCGGCCACAGCACCATAACTACCCTACTTTCCTTCTTAGAAACAGTTAATCAAGCCTGAGATTCTGGACTTCTTGTATCCACTGTTCTGCTAGATCTATCTAAAGCCTTTGACACCATCTCCCATACACACCTTCTCTTCCACCTCTCCAACCTTAATCTCTCCACTAATACTCTTTCCTGGTTCTCCAGTTACCTCTCTGACAGATCTCAGGCTGTCAGATGGAAGGACTCTACCTCCTCCTTCTTACCTACTCCTACCGGCGTTCCTCAGGGATCCATCCTTGGTCCCATACTTTTCAACATCTTCATAAACAACCTTCACACTGCTCTCCCAGACACTTCAGTCTTCCAATACGCTGATGACTCTACCTTAGTCTGTGCCTCCCCCAACTTTTCTGAACTTCTCTCTGAAACACAAACAGCTTTTTCCACTACAGAAAACTGGATGCACCAAAACCATCTCTCCCTCAACTCCAATAAATCTAAAATACTAATTTTCCTCCCTTCCAAGGCTTCTTCTTTTGACAAAAACACTTTCAACATCCTCAGCCAAACCAACACCCCTATAGAAGTAGTCCCTTCCATTAAACTCCCTGGCATAACCATTGACGAACACCTCAAATTCGACCTCCATATACAACAAAACATAAAAAAAACACCAAAAGTTAGGTATGCTCTACAGGAATAATCTATTTCTTTCAAAATCCTCTAGGCAAACCTTAGCTACCTCCTACCTCCTTCCCTCTCTACTTTATGGTGCCCCTCTTCTAACTAATCTGTCTGCCTCCCTCACCTCTAAACTTGAAGCTTGCTATAATAAAATCTCTAAATTCGCCACTAAATCCAAAACCTCAACCCACCATTGCTTCACCCTTCAATCTCTGAACTGGTTAGAACTTCCCAACCAACTTGACTATCTGCAACTAACTTCCACTCATAAATTAATATTCTACCCAGAAAAATGCCCAGCCTTATCCAACATCCTTCCCCCTTACATCCGTAACCAATCATTAAGATCCTAACACCAAAATCTAATCTCCATTCACAGACCTAAACATCCCGCCGGGCAGCAACTACTATCCTTCTCTCTAGGTAGAAAATGGAACTCTCTCCCTCCTTCACTTAGGACCATACCTAACATGGAATACTTCAAAACCCAACTCTTCTTACACCTATCTTCCTAATGGAAATGCTCCTGCTTTCACCCTACATAATTTCAAGGTTTTTCTACACTAAGCCCCTCTACTCCAGCACCTTTCTGCTCTCTAATTCTAGCTAATGGTTTTAGCTGACTCTCACTTGACTGTAAGGATGAAAATATTGCAAATTATGTTAGTACCTAAAAAAAAAAAAAAAAAAAAAATTTTTATTTAGCATTTGCAGTGTTCTTAATATGTAGTCTTGCTGTGTGCACATTCTATTGTAATTTTGCATTTGCAGTGTTCTTATTATGCATTCTTGCTGTGTGGACATTCTATTGTAATTTTATCTCTTGCATTGTATCCTTGATTGTACTGCCTTTGGAGCTTTTCTCCCCAGGCCTCCACTGAAAATGGGTACTTCTTGGCCCAGTGGACTTCCCCGGTAATCAAACTGAAATAAAATAAAAATAATAAAAATAAGTTTCATCCCTCTTTCAAACAACAATCACTCAGACTTTAAGAGACATATACATAGAGCCAACCTACTTCTTAAAGGTGTATATGTCTTCTCCCTTTTCAATAAATATGTTTGTGAGAGTATGTGTGCATGTGTGTGTTTGTACACACACACACACACACACACACACACACACACACACACACACACACACACACACACACACACACACACACATAAATCTATAGGGTTACTATCACATGCTCAGCACCACTTCTAGTGAATCAGGCAATGTTGACTAAAACTATACTGAAGCCTATAATGTCAAATACCCAAAACAAGGTAAAACACCAAATCCCAAAAGTCCCTACAACACTGGACCTAGGAAGAACCACGGGCATGGGTCCTGAAGGGTGACTGGTCCAGTAGTTCGGTATACTGGATGTTCAACATTGTAGGCTTTGGGATAGTTTAGTTGACACTGCCTGATTTGGTAGAGGCAGTGTCAAACATCTGATATTCAGCATACATACATACATACATACATATAAATATAAATGTGTGTGTCACTGACTCATAATATATATGAAACAATTACCTGATATTTAAATCAAGCATTTTAATAACTTTTCAATGTTTGGTATCTACTGGAACTCCAGATCACCTCTATGAAATGTCGATTTGTTTGGCTAGTATTTGCTTATTCTTCTGTAATGAGAATATTGCACTGACCTATTTATAGCTAATTTGGTTTCAGTTCTGAATTCACTCTAGGACAGTTATAATTGCCCTGAAACTAGTAAAGATATAGAAAGGATGCCTTTTTCATTTTGCACAACACAACACATGACTCTCCTGCATCTCTGCATATCTGTGCTTCTTCAGCTTGTATCAGACTCAGAACTATTTTTGTCTTAAAGATAGGCCTTTGGTTCCTTCTATATAACTGATCACACTCCCTTTAAACTGTACAGTATCTCATTTCAACTACTCATTTCATTAGTACAATTTCAGGTTACTAATCCTGTCAAACTGCTGTGTTCTCACTCTGTCTTCTCTTTGCAATTCTGGGAATCCCTTTGAGTTCATGAAACATTACTATTTTGCCTTTGCTGCTTTATTTCTACCATCTGTTTTATCTTGATTTATTTTACTGACATTAGTAATTTTGGAAAAATCAAAAATATAATTTTTAATATTTCCATTAGTAGCTGAGCTGATGCTATAGTAAGATTTTACATTGAAGTACTTCTTTATTGCAAAATGGCAAAATTAAAAATCGTTCACGATAGATAGCAACCTTTTTTCATCAGATTTTTTCACTGAATGGATATTCTCTCTGTTTGACCACTTGGTTGTGGGTATCTCAGGCTCTTTGTTTAATAGTTGACATCACAGTGCTGCTCAGATTTCTTAGATTCCAAACGTATGAACTGTAAGCCATTGTCTGATAATAGAAAATGAAGTATACCTTGTGTTGAGAAGAGATGCTTCAATGAGCATGTTGCTTAAAGTATCTGTTAATTTAATTACTTCGGGGTACTTGGTATAACAAAGCAAAAATATCAGGTATGTGGCTTTTTTAATGGAAATGCTCTGTGCGGACTCAACTCTAGGGTCTGCCTCATACTACATAAGGCAACATCTCTTCTCAAGCAATACTATTATGGCACATATTATACACATCCCACACCTGTTCCAGTTTCTGTATCTGTGCTAGCATTCCTAGGCATTGCATAATATCTCTTTCTCTTTTTTTGTACTCCATCATTCCAAGATGTGGCTTATGTATTCAATCAAACATCATTCTTCTTAGCAGATCAATATTTACATCAGTCAAGCATATGTAGCTAGGTCATTTGAAGCCATGGACAATCCCTACAGTGGTGCATCTTCAATGCAAAGTTGAGAACAAAAAAAAAAAAAAGGTTCTCAAAGGTTGAGGATCAAAAAAAAAAACACAAGTAGACACAATATCATCTTTGGCTCCTTAAATGAATACTATTTCTACACTCATGCCTAGTCAGCAAATCTTCTGAGGGGCTAACCATGGGAGCAATCCGTCAAAGCCAGTTTGGGTGAACGCAAAGAAACCCAAGTCGGTTTGCCAAAACCACTTTCAACGAAAGAGGAGATTGCCTTCTTTTCTCTACTGTTGTGCAACCTCAGAGTTGGTATATATAGAATTCAGGGAGGTTATGGGGTGTGTGCCCCCCCACTGCAAAAAGAAATTGTTCAATGTTTGTTGATGACAGTTTCAGCAAACTGCTTCCGGTTTGTGTTCATATCAATGTTTCTTGATGACAGTTTCAGCAAACTGCTTCCAGCTTTTGTTCATAGAAACTGCCTTAGATAAAGCAGCACAAATCCACTAATCATACCCCCTCATGCCTTATGCTAGGGCAGCCACTGTTTCATCTTAGCTTAGTTACAGTACTGAAATCCAAGGCTAACATTAAGACTAGGAAACAGCTATTTCCTCCCAAAAGCAAAAAAATGATAGCCTCTGAGTATGGGAAGGGGTAACAGGTGGAGGTCTGCTAAGGCAGCAAATATAATATAATTAAGACTAGGTTTATTTTCAATGTGATGATTTTTGTTCTGGTAATTCTTCATTATGCCCAGGTAAATATACTGTGCTTAACATGCCTAGCATATGTGGCTCCTTGCTTGGTCTATAATGCATTTCTAGATCATATTTCTTCAGATTAAGAAACATCTTAAGTAATTTCAGAGATGCCATATACAAAGACATGTTATGTTTCTGTGGCACAAATATACTTGAGGAAAATCTCACATCCATAAGCCACCATTAAACAATTCTTTCTCCAGTTTAGCATATCTCTTTTGAGTATTTGGAAATCCTGTCGATCCATGGACATATGGTCTAGTTGCTAGTAGGATCACAGCTACTATGCTATTCTGCTTATATCCACATGCAACACAACCAGTTTATTTTATACGACCTCTGCCTGGTTCTCATTGGCCATTTTGAAAACATCTCACTATTACATGCCACAGTCCCAGACACTTAAACGTCTGCTCTAATCTCCTGTGCAATGCAGTGTCAATGACACTCATGAAACCAAGATATAGGACAGCCACTGGATTCCTTCTTTGTGATGGTTCAGTAACAGAACTGGTTGAAGTTGATCAGTAAGACCTGTTCTGTATAAAATTATGATGGAGTATACCTTTAAGACCATTAACAATCAGGGACTTACCTTTTTCCTTTGCAGATGTTTTGAGTAGCCTTCCTTTGGCTGTGAGACTACTAGGTTGTAGCTATGACATTCTGTCCTAGGTACACACTTGTGCATAGGCATAGCTGCTGCCATCTTCCTGTCCTGTACACATCATTTCCAAGACAGAGGAAAAGACTGTACAGTTCAGCTAATGGTCTGCAAGACACTACTACCTAACCTTTAAGTACTAAGGGAGGTTGCTTGTCAAGTACCTGTGCCTTCACTCCTCAAAGTCCCACAATTTGCTTTTCTATATGTTTCCCTTTTTAGTTCCTTAGCTGAACCCATGCAGACACAGGCCACCATCCTATACTTATATTATGTTACTCTGTTAATTTTTAAACAGTGAATTGATGGAGTCATTTAGTGTTTCTGCTACTTCTCGAGCTTCATTGCAGTTATTACTCCTCTCCATTTTTTGTAGCACCTCAATGTCTGGCCATATTCTGTTGCATTCCCCAATTAATGTGAAAAATTAAGCTGGTTCATTCCTTGGCCCTCTAGTTATGTTTTCCAGATTTAATTTCTCCAAGTGTTTTGGGTTTTCAATATCATAACTAGAAAGGACCCCACTCTAAATCAGGACATAATTAGAGTTCATGAAATTAGTATTGTTTCAAGCATTTTTCTAGAGCTTCATTCATGATCATCATAATTTGTGACTTCTGATTTTGTCCAAACTCTTCATTAATTTTCTAGTTATTCTTAACAGATTTCATCCTCATATATGCCTTCTTCTTTTAACTTATATATATGCTAAGTTTATCAAAACTTGCGTTTTGTTTCTCTTTTCATATACAGACTGATGACACCAGTAAAATATGCACTGCAGCTGCACTGAAGATGGAATTATACAGTGTAGAATCCAATGCATTTAATTTGAATTTCTACTTACTGGACACTAGTTCTCAACTTTGAACATTACCCTCTATTGAAATATTAACAATAGCCATCCAATTGTCTTTATATAGTCTACAATTTTTTTTAATTTTTAGTAACTTCATTTATTTAATGTCTTCTATCATCCACTTTACATATTTTTGGCTATAATTTCACAGTTTTTTAAGCCTTTGTGAGAAGTGTATTGTTTAGCACTGGTTGGTAATTTAACTAAGTATTGATCTAATCTGAATGTTTTTGATTCTTTTTTAGCAGATTCATGAATATACTTTGCTTTTTTTTGATGGGTTTGAATTATGATACATATCTCTTTTTGGCCAACCATTCATCCATTCTTTTCCCCTCCTTTACCATCTGAAAAATTACTGCTGGGTAAACAAATGGGGTTTCTAAAGGAGAAGGATGGGGCATAGCAGGATACTGCTGTGTATGAAATACACAGTACATACAACTTTGATTGTTTATATGTCCTCAAGGACACCTTTCTGTTCTCCATAGGTGCCTCAGAACACTAGGAATAGCCATAGCATGTATGAGGATAGGAAGTACTACCAGCCATGGCAGGAGAAGTGGGGTAGCAAACGCCAAGTTACTGAGGTGGAGCCTAGGATTGCAGGCATATGATATGACAGTGCAGCACTGTAACAGGGTTAGCAAAGTCAATGCTGATGGGCTGTCAAGACCGGGTATGTGATAATGTATTCCTAGATATGCTCATTCCTCTCAAGCAATGTTTCTCAAGGGTCACATGAAAAACTAGCTCGAGTCTTCAAAGGGTCAAGAGATGTGATAATAGGAAGTACTGCCAGCCATGCCAAGAGAAATAGGTTAGTGGATGTGTAACATATGCCAGCACAGCTAGTTAAAATTTTGTAAATAATTATATGTCATTTATATATCAAACTGATTTGTGCAGATGCTTGTGCTGAAAATGTATTTGTGAGGTTTGTTTGTGTTAAAATATATCAACAGTGTGCCCTCCTGGAAGAAAAAGAAACGTACATGTATTATTGTAACTGAATTAAATGTATATGTTTTAACAGCATATACTAGAGGTTAATCCACCTGGCTTTGAAAAATATCCACAAAATTAAATTACTTTATGGGCTAAGCCATAAAGATGTTATCCTATAGTTTTGAAGGAAGCCAAAGATGCAATGAATGTATTAGAGAATAGGTTGTACCTCCTGTAGGAAGAGTGGAATGGTTTTATGGTTTCATGATTTCCAGTAGCTGTACCACATCTGAGCAATGCTCTATCTGTGTGTGTGATAACACTTAGGTGCTAAACCCTGATGACTTCTAGCAGTTGGGGTTGCATGGGAACCAGAAGTCAGATGACCAGATGTATGTGATGTCATTCTGTACAGAAATAATGTTTTAATATTAGAGGAGACAGAAGTCTCAGGAGCAGTCTGTATTCTCTCTTGGATCTGACAACAAGGACCATTCACTCATCTTGTCTTGCTCTATTCAGTAAGTATGAACAGTAATTCTCTAGATCAGTTAGGAAAAGATAGTGAGACTAGCTAAATACTGTTTTTCTGTATCTGTGTGAAACTTTCTACTGGTGTTATTTTTAATATTTCCTGTGACTGAAACTCTGGTGTTTACTGTAAATATATATTTAGTATGCTCATGTTATTTTATTATTTATTACTAGATATATTTAAACTTCTCATTGTGGCTGGTCCTTTTAGAAAAATATTAAAGTTTTGAGAGCATTTGCATATACTTATTTGGTGATAACTCTGGCCACTCCTGAAAGCCTATCTGTTTGGTCATCATTACCATTTGTATTAATGTTAACTTCACTCAGTATAACTAGATACCATTTTAAGAGCCTTATAGTAAATGACTGGTGGCAGTGAAACTACCTTATAGTCTGGACAGAAGGGGCATAGCTTGTAAATCTGTGCCAGCCTTTCCAGGTGTGTGTTTGCAAATTAAATCTCAAAGAGTGTGTGTGTCAGCTACTTGGGGCAGGGACACAAAGCACTGGTTTCACAGTGTCATTGGGGAACCTTACTGGAGTCCTGGGGAGAGACAGATATAAAGAAATCCAGACCCCTGCCTGAATGTGTTCACTGTGTGCTCTGATGGGAAATTGTTCTTGATGCAGAGAAGTCTGCATCTGGAAATACTGAGTGTGTCCATCTATATTCCAAGTGAACAACCCTCTCCAGTATCAAAGGTGAGGATTCAGGCTCCTTGATTACTGTCCCAGAGTGAGGATGTCACAGCCTGTTCCATCCTCATCACTAGCTGAACCATCCATCATGTACAATCACACCTACATGTGGGGACATTAATATATGTGTATGACTTTTAAGAAATTTGACATCCTAAGCTTATGTCAGACATTAGAATCTACAAAAAGTGGGGAATCAATAAAATGTAGCTTTATTTGCAGATGATTTTGTTTTATACTCAATAAATCCTGAATTTTTTTGTCAGGATATAAAAAAATGAAGATAAAACAAAGGCTGTAATGGTAAACTCTATACACATGAACTGGTTCAGCAATACCCATATTTATGGGGAATGATAAGATGACACTAGTTCTTATATGGTTATATGGATTAAAAAAGGGATTCTATTATGGCAGCTAAGGATACATGTGAAGAGACTAAGTAAAAGATAATACAAAAAATGAGAAGTCAGAAGCTCTTGACTATGGATATGGATATAAAGTGAAAATGTTTCTAGCCCCTTCAGTTTTATATACAGGTCAGGTGTATTTTTAACAACCAGAGGACACACCTCTCAACTGTCCAGATTTTTTCAGAATATCCAGATTTTTGCATGTATATTTTTGTTCTGTTCCTCATAAAATGTGTGTTTTTTCTGGCAAATCACTGAGGATTTAAGTCACTATATA
Source organism: Protopterus annectens (assembly GCF_019279795.1). Taxonomy (NCBI): domain Eukaryota; kingdom Metazoa; phylum Chordata; order Ceratodontiformes; family Protopteridae; genus Protopterus; species Protopterus annectens. The sequence goes on along the minus strand of NC_056745.1, from coordinate 4,260,591 downwards.
ATGACATGCATTTGAATTTCAGACTATATCATTCAAAAAATGCTTTCTAGCACAAACTCTATTTTAGCATCTTTCTAAGTTTATAAGAGCAATATTTAAAATGTGTCCTATTCTGGGGCTTTTCTCACATTATTTTAGGCTTTGTCCAAATTTCTTGTGCTAGTAACTTGAACAGTATGCCAGAGGAGAGGTTGTGGACAATAATTAATAAAGAATAGAAGAAATGTATTTGTGAGGGTAAGATAGCAATAGTTAAGGGGGATAAGTTGTTTCACCTCATAAAACAAGGTGGTATAGGAGTAATTGACTTGAAGGGATATTTAGAGCTACATAGTTAGAACTCATCCCTATAACACAAATCAAAGTGGAAAGAAATTATGTTGAAATGTGGGGGCTGGGAGCAAGTTCACAAAATAAGAACAGAGTAGAGTTTTGGACAGAGGCCCTTAAGGAGAACAATAACAATCATACAGAATAATAAAGAATTATAAAGTTACAGAAACTAGTTTATGAACTAATCCAGTATGGGAATGGAGAATGTTGATTTTACAAATAGGAATGAATGTAATAAAAACCAAACCACCAATCTGACCGAGCAATGAAGGAAACCACCAGCAAATAACAAAAAACACAGTTTAATATCGCTTTCATCTCAAAAGACTTCTTCAGAATGAAATAAAATGCACATCACCTTATATATCAAATCAGAATAATTATCTAATAAAACAATCAATTACTTAAAGTGCACTAGCAAAAGGAATACAGTCATTTAAAGACATACTTCTAATAACATAAACAGTTCATTTTAAAATCTTCAGTCTTCTATTCTTCAGAAAACATTTAATATTCACAGAGTCATTAATACCAGGTGTTTTGTCAGCTCCTAACCTGAGCTGCCACATAGTATAAAATAAAATAATATAAAATAGTTCATAAAATGAACAAACTACATAAAAATACATGGAATTTCTGGGAATATGCATGCAGAATAATGTGCAAGAGGGATCCTGCATCTTTTACAAATTCTGAAGCAAATACTGATGAAGTTGGTCACATTCAATCTATGTCTGTCTGTCTTGATTTTGAGCATCCAGATTATCCAAATGTTAGACAGTATTAGAAGTAATTACTAATAAGTTATCTCGCCTTTCATTTGAAAATATAAATAGATTTCATGCAGTTCTGCTTCTGCTTAGAAATCTTTCTCTCTTCAAGGTAATTTGTCTAAGAAATGTAAAGAATAGATCCAGATATTTGACGTATTCCTAACTGTTAATGGAATTTGCAAAAAAATAAACTGACCAATTGCATTATGCTTCATTTATGTATGCCATGAGGAAAGAAACCCTAACATTCAGAACACATCTGAATTTTTAGGAGAAAGAGAGAATAATGCATTCATAAGATAAGAGTTGTACAGATACTATGAGCTAAAAAGAATCTGTCATATATCCTCCATTTATACTTCATGAAGGCAAAAGGTCCCAATGTACCAGTGCATATTGTTACTGAATTAAATAACAGAGTGAAAGACTGTGAATTTGGTGAGCTACATGATTCATTACTTTAACATAAACTTGTGTATTATGAGAAGTGATCAGACAAGGAGCAGATTTCTGGAAAGATCAGTGTTAACATTAAGTAAAGTGGCTGATGTGCATAGAGTGAGTGAAATTACTTCATTGTAGTTGAAAAAGCTCATAGAAAAAAATATGTGTAAATCTGTATGAGAGACAGAAAAGATGAGAACTATCACTAGCTTGAAGACCCTGATCTATCAGGACACACTGAGCACACTGCTTCTATATTCAGCGTCTTATAGAATCTTGAGAGGTGATCTATGCCTAGCTTCTCATGCCATGAGAAACCTAGTTATCCTTGACCTCATTGGCTGAAATTAAATAATTTAACTAATACCAGAATCAGGGCTTCACCAACAGATAAATAAATTGCATATGAGAGGCAGATTCATCAAGCAGTACCTCCCCCTCCTCTGGAAAAGACTGCCCCTGTAAGTCAAACATTCAGATACACTATCAACTTTAAACAGAACGCAGATGATTGGATGGGTATTCACAAATTTACTACAGGTTTGACTGGCCTAGCCCTCCTGAGGAAGGGGGTATGACCTGTGAGTGGGTAATGACTAGGCACGTACAGTGTAAGACTAAATTGCCTTGAAATTACTATGACCCTATGGAAAAATAGAGCAAAACCAAACTGAGAAAATTTGACAAGTATGAAAAACTTATAAAATTGTTTATAAGTCAATGTGCTATAAACATGATAAAAAGAAAACTCTGTGATTAATCATGTATGCAGAAGCTGTGGGCAATGTAACCACTTCAAAATTTGAAATAACAACTCGCCACCAGTACAAGAGAAGGTTTAATGGACATCCACAACAAAACTGAGCACTTTCACCCGCTCACATACGGGTTTCATCAGAGTTGGGTTAATTGTGAAAACAGCTGATTAATATACTCTAAACAATTAACAATAAATTGATTGATTAAATAGTCTTCGTTTTCATTTAAAGCAACCGGACATACTGAATCCTAAACATTAAAAAATTCACATAAAAACTAATCACACAAAAAAATACAATAATAATACTTACAAAACTACTTATAAATACATGTACAAAAATTCTGATAATAGTAAACCATAAAGTGCTTAATTATAACTGCCTATAAACCTATGTTGTAAATACCTATTATATTTTTATATATATTTGATAGTAAATTCATCAATTTAAGAATTCCTACTATAAATAATATAATTCATTAAAAGGTTGATATAAAAATTAAATAAATATGAATGCAAATGTAAATATTTACTTACTTGTATAAATATTAATATTATATTATACCTAAAAGCAATAATAAATATGTAATTTCTAGAAAATTTATTTCTAAAATGGAATTGTATATAAAAATATGTAATGAATTACAGAAAATAATATGAACCTACTAAATATTGTATGAATTTAATTTCAAATGACTTACTATTGAAATGTTTTCATTAATATCTGGCTTGCTACAAGCGTTTAACCTTAGTTGCCAAAGACACTCTTTATACTCTAATAAGGCATTAATGTCACCTTCATTTTCCATATTTTGTGGAATCCTATCAATAACAAAGAACAAAATTTTTTTTAAATCCTGGCAGTTTAAACTGTGCATGTACAAAGAGTTAGTTTCTTTCTTATTTCTAATGTCCCTAATGTGCTCCCCTATCCTGTCTTTTAATTTTCTTATAGTTTTGCCAATATAAAAGGCTTGACAGGATAAACAGGTTGCCACATAAATAACTAACTTGGTATTACAATTTGCATGTCCTGGACATCTAATAGTTCTGTTGTGTCCTTTTATTACTACATTTGTACCATCCATAATGTACCTACACCATCTGCAAAATCCGCACTTTTTCATTTTTGACTCTCTGTACATGACTTCCCCTTCAAAATAATTTTTTAAGTTTTTCCCTCTACTGAAAACTACAATTGGAGAACTTCCTAAAACCTGCGTAATTTCCGTCTGGGTCACAAACACCTTACCCCATACTTCTCTAATATCACTCACAAAAGCTGGAGTGTAATCACTGTATGGTAGTATCATTGCTTTATATTTATTGGTGTTCTCACTTTCTCTATTAATTTGATTACCTAAACCATGTTTTAAAATGGGCTTGTAATCAAAATACCTCCTTGTGGTTATCTCTTTTTTAATATTTAACAGCAGTTCATTAGGATAATCTCTCTCAACAAACATCTTGTACAAATTGTCAATTTCCATATTAAACTTATCATCGTCGGTAATCATTCTCGAAAGTCTAATCATTTGTCCCTTGACCAAATTTCTTTTCTGAAATGAAGGATGACAACTTTTATAATGCAAGTATGAATTTGAGAAGGTCAATTTTCTATGAATATTTGACTCCAAACAATCTCCTTGTTTATATAAGTAAATATCCAAGTATTCACATGAATCCTTTTTAATTTGAAAAGTAAATTTTAGAAAAGGTGTTGTATTATTTAAATATACCATAAATTCATTAAATTCATTTATGTCACCTTTCCAAAAAAGCAGGATGTCGTCCAAGAACCTCAAATAAAGATCAATACTTGACCAATATTTGCTTTCAAACACATATTCTTTTTCCCACATTGCTAATACCAAGTTAGCATATATGGGGGCACATCTTGCCCCCATAGCCACTCCTGAGCTTTGTTTGTAATGCTCACCACTGTGTTTAAAGAAATTATTTTCCAGCACCATTTCCATTAACCTAACTAAGGTCTTGACCCTGGACGTAGTCATCCCACCAAAATGAACTAAACTCCTTTCAAACAGTTCGAGTCCTTCTTTTAAAGGGATGATCGAAAATAAATTAATAACATCTATGGTTATCAAATACACTTCGTTTAAGTTGAGTGTTTTGTACTCTTTAAGAGTGGACAAACAATGCCAGGAATCTTTAAGAATGTGTTTTATGTTATTTGTCACGTTTTTACATGCTATGTCATGTATCAACTTTAAACAGAACGCAGATGATTGGATGGGTATTTACAAATTTACTACAGGTTTGACTGGCCTAGCCCTCCTGAGGAAGGGGGTATGTCCTGTGAGTGGGTAATGACTAGGCACGTACAGTGTAAGACTAAATTGCCTTGAAATTACTATGACCCTATGGAAAAATAGAGCAAAACCAAGCTGAGAAAATTTGACAAGTATGAAAAACTTATAAAATTGTTTATAAGTCAATGTGCTATAAACATGATAAAAAGAAAACTCTGTGATTAATCATGTATGCAGAAGCTGTGGGTAATGTAACCACTTCAAAATGAAGTAAATGATTTTTTATCTCAAAGTATGATTTGGAACAAAGTCATTAAAATGAGTTGTTTGAAGGCATATGTTGAAAAAAGAATGTACATGCAGTAAGTAGTGTGCATGATACAAATTCAGGAAAACTGCAACCAAAAAGTGAGTTGGAAATCTGGGAAGAAATGTTTAAAACTAATCATCAAAGTTTCATAATTAGACTATACACCGGTATGGAATGCAATATAATGCTGTCCTGAATGTTTGTAGCACTAGGTCTGAAAGGAATTGAACTGAAGCTAGTTGTGTAAACTGATTACATATTATGATCATTGTGTAAAACTAAAGAATCAAAAGGGGATGTAATTATATATGAATATAACAGTAAGGTATACAATATTCTTTCATATAATTGATATAGCAAATATTCCATCAGTTTTGGCTTCTTAGACTTGCAGGGGCATGGCACAGTGAAAATAATTCCCATTATGAATATACAGTTCAAGTATGGCTCAGGAAATGGCCATCCTTTTTCCTTAAAGGATATTATGCGTTATTTACCAGCTAAGTCTGTTTTCTAGGCCATTATCTTTAAACAGACACACCACAGCACTGTTACCAACAGGGTAAGCTCCAAAGAAAGTTCCATTATCTTTAAGGAGTAAAACTGAGAAGGAAATTAAATAAGATGCACATATAAGGGAAGATTAAAAACCAGGCCAAGCCATCTGAGTGCATTAATAGTATTGATATAGCAGTGAACCCAGAAAAATCCATATTCACATAGATCTATAAGATCATAACAAAGTGATAAAAAGAGATTAATGTCAGCTTCATACACTAATGAAGCAGTGCTTACTTCTTTTTTTTTCTCTAAATCTTTTTGGTTTCTAATACTATGACGGGAATGGACCCCATTCCTAAGTCAAAGTACAATTAAAGTTGCACCTACTACTAATGGAACTGTCTGGTATCTCTTCCACATTGCTCTCGTTTCTGCCTGCATATCTTGATATTTATGACTTTGTGTCTCTCTGTATGCAAGACACTGTAGTCACTAGGTGTAGCGATTTCAATGATCAATGCTACTTTTGTCTTCTTTTCTTGGATGACTATATCCTGTTTCCTAGCATCCATCTTTTGAACTGTTGGCAATGGGTGATCTCATGTGATATAAACTTCATCATTTTGTATGATGCTTTGTGGCTCATATTTAATACCATAAGGCTTGCACAATCCCCAATGCAATAGTCTTGCCACATTATTGTGCCTTTCAGTACACAGTCCTTCTGCATTTAGTATGTCACAACCAGCAACAAGGTGTGCAACTGTTTCCAATTTGGTTTTGCAAAACCTACATTTGTCTGCTTCTCCCACATGTTCAATGGACTTTGTAAATCAGCATGTATGTAACACACTATCTTGGGCTGTCAATATTAACCTTTCATCTCTTGGTTTGAATTTTCCTCTCCTTAACCATTCCTGTGTTTCTTCCTGATCAGCATGAGGTTCTTCCAGAAGTTTTCTATACTTGCAACTATATTTATGCTTTTTCCACATTTCTTGCCTTCTCATCTAGTCCTTCATTTTATATTCTTTCTTTTGTTTTTTGGCACATTCAGTTGCTGCCTAATTTTTATCTACTTCTAGTTTGATTTCCATTCCTGCTTGATACCAATATGCTTCTGCTAAATTAAGCAGAGAAGTCATCTTAGATTTATTCTCCTCATGTTTCAAAACTTTCACTACATTTGGGTCTTGTGAGGTCAGCAAATATGTGTGGAGTCCCACAATTGCAGATCTATACCTGTAATTAATTTCAAGGAGGCCCATCCCACCTTCAGAATGGGGAATATATAATCTTGGTATACACTGATTTTTATAAATCATTTGGTGAGCATGAAGCATCCTTCTTGCTTTCCTATTTAATCTATGCAACACGTTTTGGGGCCAGTCATTCACTCCAAAACTGTAAGTTAGGACAGGAAGAGCAAAGTGGTTTATAGTTTGTTTTTTGTTCCTAGATGTCAATGCTGTTTTCAGAATTAATTTAAATCTTCTAAAGTATTCTTTACTAAGTTTTATTCACATTTGTTCATGTTTTATTGTTGATCCTTTATCAATTCCCAAATATTTATACACTCCCTCTTGCTCCATTTCTTTTATATCACATTCTTGTCCCAAACTGATGTTTTTCTGGTGCTGCAGTTTTCCTGCTTTAAAGGTTGCTTTTGCACAGTTATCAAGACCAAATTACATTCTTATATCATCTGAAAAGGTTTTGAGAACCTCCAGCTGTGCTTTCAGTTCCTCATCTGATGAGCTATACAGTTTTAAATCAATCACAAAGAGAAAATGAGAAGTCTTTACACTTTGTTGTTTTCTAGGAGCCCAATTGTAGCCATGGCCTAAGCTGTTAAGTAAATAGCTTAATGGGTTAATGGCAAGGCAGAATAGCAATGGTGGGATAATAATCTGTCCTTTATCATGGCTTAATTGCAAAGTGGTCTGCCACTGTTTCATGGTCACTGTAATGTAGTTAATCAATGTAGGGTGTATTTTATACATTTTAAGCACTCTTTTATCCATGAATGTGGGATACTATCAAACACTTTTTTATAGTCAATTCATGCCATACTTAAATTCTTCCTTTTTTTTACAGTTCTCATGTATGACTTTATTTAACAACAAATGATCATTTGTTCCATATGACTTTCTTTTATTGCACTTTTGTTCTACTGCCATAATTGAGTTTTCTTCTAAATGATTATAAACTCTGTCAGCATAAATTCCTATGTATAGTTTATACATCTTCAGAAGGCAGGTTATTGGTCCATAATTTTTAGGATAGCTTGCAGGTTCACTCTTAAGTAGAAACATTGTTTTGCCTGTTGTTAGCCAGGTTGATGTTTGTTCGTGGTGTGCATATAAATAGTTCTTACTCATGGCTAAAAAGACGTTAATACTTTTAACCAAATGTTAAGATACTGCATTGGGCCTGAGGTTTTCCAATTAGAGGCTTTTCTTAACTTTGTTTCAATATGTCTGGCTGTTACTTCATCCCGTTTCATATCTTGTACCTTTAAACTTCTTATTCTTTCTTTTACTTCTTCTATCCATTTAGCATCTTTGTTATGTCTCACGGGATCTTCATAGATACTTATCCAAAATGTATCAATTTCTTCTTTTTTTGGTGGTCTTTCAATTAATTTTACCTTGTTTCCCAATTCTCTATAAAACTTTTTTGGGTCATCAGTAAATTGCTTATTTTGTACTTTTCCTTTATATTTATCTGTGTATTTTCTAAGTTTTTCCTCTTGTCCTGAAATTTTTAGTTTGTTATTTGCAATAGTGCATGACAGATCCTGGTCTGTTCTAATATTCACATTGCTTACCATTAAGGCCCGGGGCATGGCTGAAAAGGGTCCTTGTAGCACTGTGCCTGCTTGGTTACCAAACTTTAATTTAATAAATGGTACAGCAATATTGAACAAGAAAAGAAACTCATTGCTTCTTACAAGAGTACAGTCATCAGGAAATCAGAGTTCCTATGTATATGTAAGAGTATATTCATCTTTACAAGAGACTTCCCTGTACTTCTAAAAAAAGTATACTTGTCTCTGTTTTCAAAGTCTAATTTCTGAAGTTCTGATAAATGTACATACATATAACTAAGGTATCAACTACATGCTGACATGACTTGCCAAGCACAACAGTGAGATGGTTAACATAGGATATGCAGAGCTAGAATTATTAAAGAGTGTATGCAAGAAATTATGAAAATCGCTATTATATTACATAATATTATGTCTGAATGTTTACATTAATGATGCAAAAATAGCGTGTGATTTATTGTGATGTGCCTTATTGTGGGTGGTGTATTACATGGGGGTAATGTGAAGACATTCTCAGGTGTAAATACTGTTCTGGTAAAGCACTTACGACTATCACATATATTTTCATAGCTTCATTAATATCTTAAAATGGTGTGTGACCTACAAGTGAACAAATGGTACCATCGTATATAAAATATTAAGGCACACAATGTTGCTACTCATGCTTGTCATCTAACACAAATGGTTTTACAATTTAATATTATTTTGTAATATTGTAAAATTACTACATACATATTTTGCATAGATGCAGCATGCTGTCTCGTCTTGTCATACATCACTGGAAAGCTCCTAAACAGGTGAACATTGCTGTCACTCATATCTTGCACACTTACAGAGATATAATCACTGTCTTTGATAATATTACTAGTATTATTTTTTTTTCATAAATCTGCAATATAAAATCCGCATCTACAGACAGACAGGCCTTTGATACCAATGTGAGTTTATAGCCCGTTGTCTAGATCATATTTCAGATATTTTTCAGGTATTATAAATAAAATGAATTGTGCTTCCAGGATTAGAAGATATCAGGAAGTAATGGTATTACTTAGACTCCTACTAGTCAGGATTAAATGAGAACGCACAAAGAAAAAAAAAATTCCAGAATTTTTATGAAATCAACAAATGGTATGGTATACTCAGTCAAAAAAGAGCAGCTAGCCACTTAAACACATACACACAATTCTACATACACACATGTATGTATGTATGTAAATACGTATTTATATTGAAGCCAGTAATTAAGTTGAATATCATTATGGTTTGAATCTGTTTATTCTGCACAGTTTGATTATCTAATCAGATTATTGACAGGTGTGTAAGATCAATACATCACAGGAATTTGAGAATATACCCTTTCCCCAGTACTGCATTATGTCAGAGGAACCATAGAAAATTATCAGGTGGAATGGGGGCACATTAGTGATGTTGATATTTAGCAGTTTTGTTAATTTTAGTATATATATATATATATATATATATATATATATATATATATATATGCGTGTGTGTGTGTGTGTGTGTGTGTGTGTGTGTGTGTGTGTGTGTGTGTGTGTGTGTGTGTGTGTGTGTGTGTGTGTGTGTGTGTGTGTGTGTGTGTGTGTGTGTGTGTGTGTGTGTGTGTGTGTGTGTGCATAAATATAAACCAAAACTAAAAACGCATGGTGGAAGCAGACTGAGTGAATGGACTATATATCAGAAACAAACAGGAGAAGACCAGCACTCAAATTTCACTAGTTTATTCACATCACAGTGATAAGCGCTTCCCCACAACAGACCTGGAAACATGGGTTTCATCAAACAAGCTTTAGCAATGCTGTAAGGTGCCAGCTTTTCAAATATATGAGAAAATACAACAGCCATAAACATATCAGTAATAAAAATAACAACTAACCACAAACCAGCCAAGGCAAACAGTAATTTCTTAAAGCACATGTGTTCAGGTTAAAAGTACAATACTGTCATGTAGTAGACTTTTCTGCTATTGCGACCAATAAATATTAAGAAAAAGTAACTAGGATGAATCTTAAACAATACTGCCTGGTTTCGTAAAAATTGTATCTGCTGTTAGTCTGAAGTTAAAACTAGTACAGGCTCTGTGGCCAATAAAACCAATTAGTGCATTAGCCAAAACTTTAGCCTGTGTTAACAATAAAAAGAAAAAGAGAAAACAGAACAAAAACTCCAGAGACTTCATTTCTAGAAGAAAATCTCAACTCCTTTATTTAGGGTCAGATGATTGCTGCTGTATGCAATAATAAATATGTCAAGACAGGTGTCCAGCTGAAAGGAGGAGAGTGGAAAGGAATGGGTGGGGGGCTATTTCTGTTTGGAAGGCTGAGGGGGCTGGACCAGTGGTATGCCTCCCTCTGCCTGTTGATTTGATGCTGGATGGCCATCCCAGAGGGGGGCAGACACTGTCAGTCTCTACCTCACTTTGTTTATCAGTACTGAAATGTATCTTGATCCAGAAGAGAATATTGCAGAGGAAAACGCAATTAAAAAATACAGTAAGAAATCTAATAGACCCTAACCAGTAAACTCTGTTAAAAAGTTCAGTATAATGATCTGCAAAACTTTCATCCAAGCTTCATCAGATCTGTCCCTCTTGCTTCTTCTTTTGTCTTTTTGTCTTTTTCAAGATACCATTTTAGACAATAAAGACACAGAGTATTCCTGTGAATTTAAACAGCATTCAGTAGTAACCAGGCACTATTTTTGAAAAGATTTACAGGAGAGTGGGTGGGTGGGTGTGAGGAAAAAGCCATACCTCTGATGAACCAGATGATCCATGCAAAACAAATTAACAAAATAATATTTAAAAAAAAAACTGAAAGTTATGCTAGGGCTACATAAAAGCTCTTGTTTTACTATTGTTATTTTTCACAGAGCATTTTGTCATCAGGGAGCTGGGTTTCTGCTATAACCGTGAAAAAAAGTGTTTATTAGTAAACAGGTATTACTTTTCTATTCAACCTTTACAGGAGGTTGAGTATGCGAGGAGTAAACCGTGCCTTTAAGGTACCCAACAGCTAGCAGAAAAAAAAAAAAAAACAAGTGGGAGTATCTCTTTAATTCTTGTCTGTTTTTATTATGATTACCAGTGACCAGATCCCAGTTCATTTTCAATGTCACAGTTACTAGTCACTGTGCGTCACTCTTAGTGATTGCATCCCAGTTCTTTAGTAAAAAACACCACTCCATAGTTAGTGCTGTAAAGCTACCTTAACTAGCCCCTAGGGTATTCTGATCCTATGGGGATGGTGTGTTCATCTTTTACTGAAGTAGCCCCCATAGGGCCATCATATACTGAAGATACATCTAGAACTCACCCTGGCTTGGAGAAGTAGGCTAAACCACCTAGGGGATTGATTGAGCAGAACCAGGATCACCAGTTTGTGATGACAATAGAAAGAAACCAGAAACCAGTCTAGAATGAAAGTGCGAGCTTACTCTAATCTATAAATCTAAGCTGAATTAAACTCCAGATGGCTAACCATAGGAGTCAGAAGAAACATTCGGCAGAAAGTTTTTGCCTGAAAAATGGTGGGAAATCAGCCTTGCAACACTATTCAAGGTCCTGGGTTAGATGATAGATAACATATCCCCATCCACTGCTCACTGTAAATCTTGCCTTTTTTAACATTGCTAAAAAAAAAACAATCCAAATAAACAACTGTTAGAGAAGAGGAGAGATCTTCCCAAATGTCTGAAGCTTGATACCATTCCTATTTGTCCATTCTGACCTTCAAAGGCTGGCTAAAGTTGAGACTGTAAGGTATATTAAAACTGTTACTATTTTTCATTTAAACCAGGTTTAACTAAAGCACCTAACATTACCATATACCTCCTTTTTTATGACTTAAAATGTTATATTTATTTCTCTTAACAAAGCCATCAGGAACCCTGTCTATTTCAATGAAAAAATAGCTGTTACATGTGATAACGTGTTTATATAAAGGCCTATTTTCCCTTTTACATCTTATATCACTTAAATGATTAGCAATCTTAAATTTCATTAGAAGCAATCTTTGTCACATAAAAACATCCACAATGGCCCACTGCCAAATATGCTATGCATGATGTAACTAAAACATTATTAAGTCCTGAATTTCAAAAACCTTAGAAGCAGTGGTAGAAGTGAAATTTATATATCAATATATATATATATATATATATATATATATATATATATATATATATCTTTGCTGTGTTGTTCTTCAGTGTTATAATCCCTCTTATTATATTGTACTGTAAATTTTTCACAGTATTTATCTTCAGTTTTGTAAATTTTCTTGCTCACTTGTACTGTGGAGCTTTTCTCCTAAGGCCTCCACTGAAAATGGGCTTTTGCTCAGATGGACTATCCTGGTTAATAAATGTTAAATAAATAAATATATATATATTATAGATTACATATACTTCAGTGCAGGATATTTGATTGAAGGAGGTAGTGATAAAATCTATTCCGGGTATGGTATACTGATTGCATGGTAAAATGGTTGACGGATATGTATGTCAAGGATTTAAACATCAAAGTCCATGGTTTTAGGCTACAGCAGTAGATTTATGATGATATTTATGTAGGTGTACAGAGTGTTTCTTGTGCCCAGTGTTTGAAAGTGCTAAGTTTTCAATGCCTGTATTGGAAAGAGATTCACTGCTGGTGCAGTTTCTAAGTGTAAAAAGGTACTGATCTATTTATTTTGGGAGATTTCTCCCTTCTTCATGTTTGTGAGTTTTCAGTGGATATATATGTCTGGGGATGAGATCTGCAAGGGGAGAGGCTCACCATGCAAAAACAGTTGTAGTTTAGTTATTTATTTTAAATGCATGTATTTTGATATATGTGCTGTTCAGTGTTTGCTCTGTTCAGTTTTGTTCTTTTAGCTCATTTGGATTAACTTGTGCTTTGTGCATGTGTTCTATGATCATTCAATCATGGTTAAAAATAAAATGAAATAAAATCAATTAAGTCCTACTATATCACATTCAAAATTTGATTTCCAGGTTCAGTGGAGTGAATTTTTTGAGCTATGGTTTACCAATGCTATTGTCATTCTATATAATATTTTATAGTTGTGAAATGTTCAACAACTATATTTATGATAGAAGGGATCAAGGACAACCAAATGATGACCAAGCCGTCAGAAATATGCTCACCAAATAAGCAACCCATTAAAAAACCTCTCACACCAAGAACCATCACATAGACCATCTCTAAACACACACACACACACACACACACACACACACACACACACACACACACACACACACACACACACACACACACACACACACACACACACACACACACACACAGAGAGAGAGAGAGAGAGAGAGAAAACAATAAAACCTAAGAAACTGCATATTTACAGAAAGGCATGCTTTCCTGCACCTGTCAGTTTGAATAGATATATCTCCCAGACTTCCCCCACTTAAATAATCTAACTCTTGAGGTCATCCAACACTTGAAAAGAACAGTTGAATTATGTAAAACCTAGACTCCCCCCCCCAACATTGTACTTTCATGATCTTCTTGATAAACCTTAGCAAGTGGCTGCGAAGCTGCAAGTAGATATAGCAGCTCAAGTACACTCATCAAATGAATCATGTAGTTAAACATTTCCTTTGAAGAATGGGACATTCAACAAACAGTGCTTGACAAAAATGAATATGACAAGTAGACCCACAATAAGATGAACTGCTCCCCAAGAGTACTGTTTGAAACACAACATACTGCATATTTAAGATGATGTACAAAAAAAAAAACAAGAATGCAGAAAAGTAAGACCTAGTAGTAAAATATAAGCCAGGAAATTAGATAAATATAGCAGGTATACTGAGTCATTCATATTTACTAGAGCAACAAGATTTACTTATGAAAGAGCTAGAAGTAAAGTGAATAATTCCACTTTTGCCTACCTCAGAAAATAAACAAAAAGACTTCTATCAATGTACCATTAGTGACCCAAAATGAGAATGTTTCAAGGATAGCACTGGGAACTTGGTCAGAATGGAAATCTTCTGTGAGGAGGGAGATATATAGCCATATTTTTCATTTAAAGAAGAAATCAGTTGCATATAAGCTTTGACGTTTAAGGCAAATTAAATGTGTCTTGTCAACTAAGAAAAAACATGTTGACAAATCAAAAGAATATGGGAAATATAACAAAAGGGCTTATGATTTGTTATATTGTCCAGGAATGTTAATGCAGAGTGTGTGGTTTGAGACTGCTTGGTTTGTGATGCATATCACAACAATTCAAGAAAATGGGTGATTCCTTATTCATATATGTTTCTAATTAATTTCCATGGAGGTTATGGTGCAAAAAAGGAACAAACTTGTCTCACTTTCATGACTGTGTGTGTACAGGTCTACTTCTTTTGACCTAACTCCCATTTGCCTGACACCCATTTGCCTGAGACCAAATGACTGAAATTTCATTTGTCTGACACTTCATTTGCCCGACACTTCATTTGACTGACAAGTATTATTAGCAAGAAAATGGAATATGCCCCCATCCCCACTGTAGTGCGACCCTGGAGTTAGAATATATAGTTAGGGGGTGTGGGGGGTGAAGCCCCCCACTTACTTTTCTTTTACTAAGCAATATTACATCAAAAGTTAACAATATCATATGAAATGAAGTGGAGGGCTTCACCCCCCCAACCCCCCTTGTGGGGGGGATGTGCCCCCCACACACCCCCTAACTGTATATTCTAACTCCAGGGTCGCACTACAGTGGGGAAGGGGGCATATTCCATTTTCTTGCTAATAATACTTGTCAGTCAAATGAAGTGTTGGGCAAATGAAGTGTCAGGCAAATGAAATTTCAGTCAAATGGGGTCAGGCAAATGAGTGTCAGGCAAATGAAAGTTAGGTCAAAAGAAGTAGACCCGTGTGTACACATTCTGTAGATAATTATTCAAAGTTTTCTGGTTTTAAGAAGTTGACATACAAGCAATAAAGTAATCAGCACACTTAGTGTCCAGACTCAGGACCCCTGATGATGTAATATCAGGCACTGGTACATGCTATGCAAGTATGGAAGAACAGCTCAAACTGTGAAAATAAATTCATGAAAAAAGCACAAAATATTAATGGTGCCTGGTACATATCAATACACTTAGCTTTATTAGAATATCGAAACGCACCATTGCAAGATGTAAGCCTTTCACCAGTGCTGCTACTGAAGGGTTATGGATTAAAAAGAGAATACTTACCTCTTCTTCTTTATTTTGCCTAAATGCCTAAATTCATTTAAGACTGGAAAAAATCCAGTCTAGGCAAATGTATTTCTATAATCAAACAGAAAAGCACCCATCTTCACTGAAAGAGGGAGGGAAAATGAGACTACAGCAAAGTTCCAAAGAGAAGCTGCCACAAGAAGGGGGTATGCTATTAGGAAGTTTCTAGAGGTTATGTGGGGGTATGCTAGTTTGGCCATTACTGTCTGTCTCTGTCTATCAGAGACACATTGACCAGATCTGGGGTGAATTTCTGAATTCCCATCCATTGGTCAAGGTTACACTTAAATAGGGATTGGGGTAGACTCTGCTTCACATGGGTGGACAGCCAGTTCCAGAAAGTGGGGATCCTCTGAGACACATATCTGTCTTGCCAACATGTCTTATTTATGCCACAACCAAAATTTAAATCCTTGGTGTTAAGGTTTAACAATAATAAAATAAACTTCAGCCATTGGCAGATTAAAGTAAAATTTATTAAAAGAAATAACACACACATGTTGGAGACAGTACTCAGGAAGTTATGTCTCCCTGAACAAAGGAATTCATGATCTTTTATAGGAAAACTTTAACAAAGTAGTAAACTTTATCAGTCATACCAAACTAATACAGATCATAATACAGTTTATTCTTCAGACTATTACTAAATATCTAATAGAAATATGTGAAGTTTAGAAAAAATAGATTTGCAACGTCTTATCTACATTTCTAGCTTAGTATGGAATATGTTTGTTTTTACCATGTGATTTAGAAAGAATGTTGCCTCAGGCTCAGGAAATTAAACTTAATATTCTGTACTTTTCCACTCATGCTATTGCTGTACATACTCTAACCTTCTAGAACATGAGCAATTTCATTTTAATCCTTTACATTGGTTATAGTGGTTCTGATGTTGTTCATTTTGTGGATCTGCAAAAGATCCATCAGAGCAGGATATGAGGATGCCTTGTGGACCAGGCATAGATCGCCTCTCAGTAACCTGTAGGAGACATAGAGTATAACATAAAGTATAGAGATAGAGCTTTAAGGAGATCCATGTAGGACAATGTGTTATACCCTGTATTTCCCTGATAAAGAACCTTTGTGAGCATTAACTGTTGCTTATATTTGGTCAGGTACATGCTGAAAGGGGCATTATACTCAATGAAGGGCTTGATAAGGGCTGAATAAAGTGTCACTTTGATTTCCTTGGATCTTGATGCCATGCTCTTACTTATAAGCTAAGTTACATATAATGATTTTCTTACTAGTTTGTCCACATGTTTGACAAGGTCAGATTACTGTCTTCACATGTTCCCAGACCCCTGACTACTGTGTCAACTCTTAGGAGTGTTTTATCAATAGAGTAATTAGCCTGGGTGGCCATTTTCCCAAAAAGCACAATAATGCATTTCTTGGCATTGAGTTTTAGTCCATGACATTGGCACCAGTCATTTATTTGTATTAAATCCACTTGTAAGATGTTTGTGTCATGGAAGCAATCTACGATGGCATCCAATTTGCAGTGATAAAGAGTAAATAATAAATAAATAAATATAACAAAACTCAGTTTAATTTTATCCCATCGTTGCTCAGTTTGCTGACATCATAATTTATTGAATCAAGCTGTCAACTTTGAGACAGTATGACTTAATAAAGGATGATAAAATGGAATCATGGGAGGGACAGCTGCTTTAACACCCCCCCCCCACATTATTATATATTATCGTTACAGGGTGTAGTAGTAGTAACAAAACTAGCAATATCCACTGAAGTACCATGCTGGCAAACTGTGCTGAAGAGCTGATAGCAAACTCTATGATCTACAAACAAATGTTAATCAATCAAATGACTACTGAATATATTCTTAAAGTTATTTGCTTACAAAACTGCACTGCTGTACTTCATCATTTCTCTAGTCACAGTACTGAAAGCATAGAATATCTAGCAACATGTTCTGAAAGTCTAGAAAAGGATCCAATTGAAAAACTTCGAGAAATGCCATAAAAAATAATCTCTGGTCTTGGAGGCCTCATCGACTTTGCTGTGTTTCGTAAACGTATGGCCTGTTAATCAAGTGGCTGCTTTGCAAAAGGCTGAGGATCTAATTTTTTGAAAAAAAAAAGCAGTGTGAGCCACCAGTAGATGAATGAAATATGTGTTAATGAGAGCTGATTAGATTTTGTCTTAAAGTAAAATATTTTCAGATGTTCACCAAAGGTTGTTTTGGCAATGCAAACAAATCAAGAAACTTTCACTGAAACTACTTTTATGAACATTTGAAAATATTTTATTTTAAGAAAAAAAATCTAATCAACTTTCATTAACAAATATTCCATTAGACTATTGGTGACTCACATTGCTTTTTTCATCAGAGTCGACATGAATCCCATCCAAAAACATGCAAATACTTTTCTATTAGACGTGGCAGCTGTGATATCCATTTGCTCTATATCTGCTAAGTGGGAATTTAACCACTGACAAACTTCCTCTGAAATGTTGAATAGTCTCACCTAGAAATCCAAAGTTTTTGAAGGGATACCTGGAGTTTGATAGTTTCTTTTTAATGCAATAAATGATTTGCAGACTGAAGGAGTGAAACATGAAAACAAATATACAGATTCAGTTAATTCTTAGTAACACTGTCTTAGCCCTTAACAACAAAAGAAAAATCAAATTAATATTTTCAGAATGCAGCCTTTATCTTCCACTTCTCATTAACACCATTGATTAGCTCAGTATTTCTGCCTTGTAAAGACAAGTGTCATGTCTAGAGTGAATTTCAAAGCCTTGTTCACATTGGCTGTAAGGTTAGGCTCAAGCATCCCCATGACCCTATAAAGGATAATGTAATTTACCAGAAAATGGATAGCTGGATCCTCTCTAAATAAAAAATAGGGTACAAGATTCTACTTAATTGTATTTATTATTTATTTGCTTGTAAAATAAAACTGAGCTTTATTTTAAAGTAAGTCTTATCATTTCCATTAAAGCCTTTAGTTTTCTGCCACTTTCGATTGGAAATGGTGCAGTTCCGGTCACAATGAGGATTGCATTTACAAATTGGAGTTTAGCTCTTCTGGCTTCACTGTTTGATATTCTCCCAGAGAATAGTTTTGTCCTCAGTTTTCAACTTTTCATTTTCAACTTTTTTAGGGAGCACACATAGCAAAATGGATAGATTAAGCACAGCAAAATCGCACTAAGATGCTACAGAAAAATTAAGAAAAAAAGTTCTCTCAAAGCTATCTATTGCATCTGATTTCTATTACAACCCAGGAACAACAGCTGCTACCAACTATAGTGTTTACAAGCCATGAAAGCAGATTGCTAGGCCATTCCTCTGTATCACATATGCACCACACACACCTAGAGGCAATTTAGTTTCATTACCGCACCTATCATCGGTCTTTGGGATATGGGGGAAAACAGAGTACCTGGAGGAAAGTTATGTATCTGCACATAAGGTGTCCCATCTAGGAACCAAACCAGTGAACCTCTTACTGTAAGGTGACATACTACTCACTGTGCCACTGTGATGTGCATACAGTATCTAAGCAGACCCTTTGCAAATGTCTATGCAACTGCATTATTTTCTTTTAAGAAACTAATGGAAAAACCTTAAGTAACTTGTGACAATACACTCAGCCTGGTCAACCGACATTATGGCAGTCTTCCTTACAAATTCATCAGCTCAAGAAATTTGTCCACCTTTTCCAAGCATCATAAGTTAGATCTGTACTCTAGCTGCAGGGCAGTGCTTGGCAGCTATAGACAGATATAAAAACAAAGAAGAGTGTCAGGCAATGCAGTATAAAAACAGCTACTTCATCAAGTAAGAAATTACTTTTCAAGCAGTATACATATTACATATGCCACAGAATTTGTAAAATGTGCTGCAAAATGCCAGATTAACATAACGTCATCTCAGTTAACAGAAACAATGGAATCATTTGTAATATTTTGTAAACTACTCACAATATCTCAGCAACCAATCAAGTTATGCACATACTGTCAGCAACATTTTATTCATCTAGCTGAGAGCTTCCATATGAGGCTAAGGAGTTCTGTCTGTGTTACTTGGTTGTTGAGATATTTAGAAAAATGTGAAAATTATATCTATATAAATTAATATCATAAAAAAACAACAGTTAATATCTATTTGCCTGCACTAGACAGGGGTCAAATATTAATGCAGTCAGGTTTGCCATTCTGTAAGTTTTAAGATGAATTGTTTTCAAACCTTGTACATAGCAGGGTTTTGGAGTTATTGATATAAATTTGTACAAGCAATATCTGATGCCTAGAGGCGTCAGTAGGCGTTAACTGCAGATGCATCTGGAGGCATCACTTGGATGTAATGAGTTAATGATAATAAAATACATTGGTAAAGTTTGTTCAGTTACAACTTACAAATCTCTAAAAAAAAAAAAAACTAGAGGTAAGCATTTCATTGCTAATGAAATAAAAATATTGTCTGTTCTTACAACCTAAATGCAAAATGCTTCATCTGTTAATAATGAAAGCAATTTTGTTTGAGGAAGACTATTGAAATAAAAACTCGAGAAGTTGTTGAACAGATTGAGTATTACTAAAATTTGTTACCATGGGGGCAATTCATCTAAACATGATTTTTAGCTGTAAGAATCGGCATAAAAACAATAAACAAAAATAACCCTTGAACTAAACCTAGGGGAACTCCTTCGCACACAGATTTGATGTAAGTGAATCAGCTAAGTCAAGAACAGTAACTAACTACTCCATTCTACTTCTAGATAGTGTTAATATCTGCAAGGGATTTAAATGTATACTAGAACTAGAGGCTTAACTGTTATCAGGTAATATCTTAAATATAATTGTAAGTACCTCTTCTTACAAGAAGATATGTTGCTGAGGTCCATCTCTCCAATTAAATCCAGTTAAGTATATGCAAGCATCAGGTACCTCGTTCACATAAATGAAGACAAATGGGAGCAGTCTATTACATCAAGAATAATTTTGTTGAATAAGACAGCTTTTCCATTGTACAAAACTGGTAGAATCCTAGAGTTATCATATATAAGGAAGTTAACATGGATTCCAAGTGAGGGGCAGGGGGTATGACTTTCCCTCCAAAAACTTTTAATGATTTGCTTATTCAGTGAAATTGTTCTCAGCAAAATAGACCTAACCCAAGTATAATGCAAAGCTTTGCATAAAAATTCATTAGTGTAACACACTTACACAGTCTGTGTCTTGCAGCATTACATAGAGTCAGGAATAAACAGACAGGGAATAGTGCAGCTGGTATTTATGGGAAATATTTCTGCAAAGTTGTATGCATATTTTTTGGTAACAATTGGCAATATACATTTTTAAATTCTACAAGTCATCCTAAATTCAAAAACAAATGTTCCTACTGTATTATAATAGGGTAACAATGTATAAACAAGGCTTAAAGCCATTTATGTCAACATTTATCAAGGAGTGTATTTCTAGTGGGTACACATTTTGTAGAGGTTTTAGTGGTCCTCCTTCTGTGAGAAAAAGAATACTTCAGTGTACTAACTACAAAATATGGAGGAATAAAGGTTTATGTGGTACTAAATATAATCTTAAAGTTTTCTGCTAGCTGCTGCAGCAGGCTTCCTATTACCAGATCGCAGACGCAGTTTGCCGAATGCGTCTTGATCAAACTGAAAAGAGCGAAAAGGCAAAATAGCAAAGCGGCTTTTCAGCAAATTCTTTGCCTGGGAAAGAATTTGCTTGGCAGCTTTCATTACTTTACCATTTTCGGCACTGTAGTTCGATCTCAGAGTTGGTATATTTAAGTAGCGGGAGTGCGGAGGCCACAGCCCCCCCATGTTGGGGGTGTGGGAGCCCCCCACATTATGTAATGTTTTAAAGTTTGTTTGTTTTTTATTTTGGAACAGCGATTTTTTTTTTTCCTTTGGAAAAAAATCGCTATTCTGAGGTTTTAACATCGTAAGCTTTCGCTTACATGGGGTCGATTATTTATCATTTGCTTTTGTAAGCGTGCGATAATATAATATAGACCTGCTGCAGCATAGTAAAACCCATCACCAGAAGACACTGGATGCCGATTTGAATATATGCATAATATGCCAATGGACAAAACATTATGCCACTGAAACAAACAAAAGAAAAAACTCAAAAACAAATGCTACAGATAAAAGAAAGCACATTCATGATGCTTCATCTACATCATACCAAACTGTTTTACAAACAAAGCCCCCAGTGCAAAACTTGAACCCAAACAGACATCCACAACTATTTTATCACACACCTTACATCTAATGGTAAGGCATCCAGGTCCAGCGATGTAATCATTCCACTGTACTCAGAACTCATTGATCACTGAGTAAAATGTGCCTTTAAGTATGTACTCGTCCAAGCACTTGTCACAACTGTAAGAACCACAATGCCTCCTCATGAAGAAAGTCAAGGACTTAAATCATAAAAAGTATGCAGGGCATCTCAAAGCCTTGTCCTGCTTCTCATTATCATACAAACTACTGCGAGCAAACCCTGCCAAACAGACAGGGCCCCTATTATACATTCACAAGTCCAGTGGTTAAAAAACAACCACTCAAGGGATCTCAATCTTTTCTGCAACATAAATAGAATGTGTTGGAGGGATGTGCAATTCACAGAGAAATCCACTTCTGTGGAACCATCTTCCACTACATAAAGCAAAGTACTTTTCTTATTCTACTCTATTGTAATTTGGAGAAATGATGGCTACCTGGAAATTCACCCCTTATTTAGCACCCATGTACCTCATGGATTGGGGAATATGTAAAAGTGCTACCATATCATTGTTCTGCCCTTCTACAGGTTATTTGTACACAAAATATAAGAACTAAAAGCTACCATGGGATACCATGTAAGCTTACCATGTACATGTACATGTAGGTTACCATGTAAGTTTAGTCTTATTAAAATCCTCAAAGATCAATAGCCTAGTAAGAAACTATGACCCCATGAACCTATAAATTAGAGTATCACTACATTTTGTTATGCACATACAGTCACACAGAGTGGTAACAGCACTGGACAAGGAGTATTGTATATTTTGTCAAAAAGAAAAAAAAAAACAAATATCAATATTACCTAATTTTGAAAACAAAAATTCTGGAACTGGCAAAAGGATCCCCAGACATTGTAATAGGAGCACACCTATCTGGCATTACAGACCTCATGGCAGCTGAAGAAAGGTTTTTATATGCAATGCCCTCAAACATTCTTCTGAAAAGAATCATATAGTCCAAAAATGTGATGTGTGGGCATGACGCTGTCTGTTTGCAAAAGAAACATCAGCTACAATCCTGCAATCATTCATTAGAATATCTTCATATACAGAATACTGCTTGAGACAAAATTAAAAGCATATGTTTTATTCAACCATTGCATAATGATAAAATTGAGAGAATAATTCTGACAGTCCCAGTGAAATATGATGATCTTATTATTGACATATTTGATCGTGCTGAAGAAACTACAGTGAATATAAACATTCCTGAGTATCAACCTAAAAATTAGAATTTCCTAATCTTAGTCTATGTTGCTTTGAATATAAGAGGTGACTTTGTGATATATCCTGGTCATACAGGCTTCAGTGTTAGTGAAAAGGATGCTATTAACTGTGTCGTACATTCCTTGTACATCTTTCTTAATTTGCTTTCTGAAGGATAGGAGCTGCTGGCAGAAAATATAGTTGGAGCTGCTTCTTTTGCTGCTAATGATACTGATGATAAAAAAGAAGCAATCCCAAACTCTTAGCATATGTCAAGATATAGTATATGCTGTGGGCAGTGTTAGAAAGCTGGACAACAAAGCATATTGGTCTGGTACCACTGTATATCAGAAAATAAGATCTAAACAACATCTGCAGCTTCCTCACAGTGCAGGCCGTACAGTGGTCTATGGTGTTCTATGTAATACTACACTTTCACACAAAAGAGTGGCCACAATGGAACCAGGAAAAGCATTTTTCATAAATCCAAATCTCTCTGAAAGCAAGTTTGCATACTATACTGTAGACTATGTTGATAAGAATGACTCTACATAACATGGGAAAGACACATTCCATGCAGCATGTACAGCAGTCTGGCAGTGAGGACATGAAGAAAATATGAGTATTTCACACTTTCGGCCTGCAGAAACCTACAATTGCAGATCCAGAAGTAATTAGCAGGATTATTTCTGCTTACATGGCTGGGGGCAGGTGTCTGGCGTACTTTTCACAGGAGACAGATATTACAACAACAGATCAAGATGTGCTGATGATCAGGGTGCCCATTCGACTGACAAGGCTTCCATTATACAAGGGTAATGTACAAAAAAGATCTCTAAAGCTGGGCTGCCTTTAATAATGCAGTCAGCACAGCAGACACAGACATGACAAGTACTGGATACCCTTCCATCAGACATCAACAAGTCCATATCAATGCATATCTCTGATAAGGTGAAGCAATATTATACTGTTATTAGACTACTATTATAATTGGCAAAGCCAGCCGATGGTGTGGGGCCGAATACGAAAATGAACTACCTCAATGTCATTGGAGAAAATATGAAATCATCAAATCATTCTGATACATGCACTGAAAGTAGAATTCTTTGTACAAACTCTGACAGATATGCATTGGCTGCGAGGCCTATGGGGCATGCAAGATGAATGCACCAAACCCTCTGGCAGATACTGATTTCATGGCTACTGGTATTTATAGAACACAAGAAGACAGAACTACATCAGACCAGGAGAACTCCAAAGAACTGATTCACACCATCCAGAGTAACAGGTAAGGTATTAATATGCTACTCATACTTACAGACTGTTTTCTTACATATACCTGAAACTGACACAATTTACATAAGATGCAGAAGTTAGTCAATTTATATATGAATGCTATGAAAACTATATTTTTATATAAGAGATTGCAAAAGTTAAGACGTTTACAAAGATCACGACCCTAGTGGAAATATCTTGAGGTAGTTGCAGCCTTATTGATGTTCACCAGAGCACAGCAAGAAGGGTTGTAGAATGTGTACCTATCCTTCTGCAGGTCCATGCTTCTCTGTTTCTTTCACTATGCCCATACCAACTATTTCAGACTGGACAGTATATACATTCCAGATGCATATCAGCTGCCAGATTTAGTATTCAAGGAATTCAAGCAAGAGAACTTTGTGGTGAAACACGTTCTCATTAAGTTTAACCAGGTGGACCCCGATTATAGGCTCATGGGTTCATAGGTAAGTACTAGGCTAGTTGCCCTTGTGGGCCATTTTAAGCCTAGCCAGTTTCCTTTTTTGTGCTTGAATTACCCAATCCCATTTGGTTGGAATCTGGCCTTACCCATCTCATGGTCTACAATTATATATCACCCCTAATGAGAATAACTGGGATCATACCATATGTCGCTCTCCTACTTTGGACACAATAGAAAAGTCTTTGTGGGTTCTGTTCAAGCAGCTTTATTATATACAAACACATCACAATAGAAGTTTACTGACTTTAACTTAAGTAACATATACAAACTAACTACTGCAATCATACATGCTCACTCTGACTGCACTCTCAAAATGGCACTGGGAATAGCACGTGCCTGGTATTTATATGTGCATGGTCAGTCCTTGATATGCTTCTTATAGATACAGCACATACACTCTGGTCTACACCCTCCCTCTTTGAGAAATAGATCATGCAACATTAGGGATCTATTTGGCATGCAGATATCACAGGTAGTTCTTCGTCATGCATTTATACAAGACTAGGTATATATATATATATATATATATATATATATATATATATATATATATATATATATATATATAGTTATGTCCATGTTGCTGCGTATTTCACACTGAGCCTGGATATTCAACCATATTGTGTGAAATAAAATTGGGAATTGAGTTTAGCAACTGGAGCTGTCTCTACAGAATGTTCAACCTTGGAAGTATTTGGAATATCTTCAGGAATGGAATTAGAGGTTGAAACACACTCTGGGATGGGAACAATGTTTGATTCACTCTGAGATCTAGAGTCTGTATCACAGAAACAATGCTGCGATGATATTTCTGGTACAGGAAGAAGATGTGTGCGATTTCTCCAGTACTCCACACCCTCAGATTCTACAAGGTACATATACCTATAACTTGACCAATCCGATCGAAACCTTTCACCATTTGTATTGTCACTGTCTCTCCTTACCTCAACGAATGAAGAAATCTGCTAGATTTATCATAACTGGACTTCTGGATAGAACTCTTCTTGAATAGTTGAGCCTTGATGGTTCTGTTGTTCTTAGCTTTAGGCCTCAATAAACTGGAACTAATAGGCAGCGTCATTCTGGTTTACCTGGACAGACGTTTTGGAGCAGATGAGCCAAGAATATTGTCACAGGGTATGTTTCTCAGATTAAGTAAATTCAGAAAGACATTGGTGTTATCATGCTTTGACCTTTCAAGTAATTACTTTGCACTCTGCACTGCACGTTCAGCTAGTCCATTTGACTGTTGATATTCAGGACTACTAGTAACATGTACAAAGTCCTATTCTCTTGCAAATCTCTGAAACACCTGACTAGTAAATTGAGTACCATTATCAGAAATAACTTTGTGTGGACTACCATGGACTGAGAAATGATGCTTCAGCTTAGTAATAACTGTAGTGGATGTTAGATTAGGTAGTAAATCAATCTCAAACCAATTCGAATAAGTGTCTACCAATACTAAGTATTATTGATTGTACCAGTCGAAGATATCAGTGGCTACTGATAACCAAGGTAGTTCTGGAACTTGACTTAGCTGAAGTGGTTCTCTTTGCAAATGCGGTCTAGTACTATTGCATACTGAACAAGAAGAAAGAACTTTATCAATGTCTTTCAGTAACGAAAGCCAAAATACTAATCCTCTCTCTCTTCTCTTAGTGGATGCAGAACCTGGGTGACCACAATGCAAAATCTACATATATTCTTGTTGTAAGGAAGCAGGAACAACAATTTTAGGACCTTTGAAAATAATGCCATCTTCCATCAACATTTCATCTCTGTAATAAAATAGGTTTGCACTTCAGGTGGTACACTAGATTGCTTTGACAGCCATCCAATATTAATGCAGTGACTGAGCTTTTGTAAAATTGGATCAGTCTTTGTGTGATTTCTCAACTCATCAAGCCTAGCGGTAGAAAAATTACTCACTGTCATCACGTCAAAGTCAAAATTCTCTGTGTCGAGCTGTTCCATCGTATTTCTGGGCAATCTGGATATGGTATCAGTCAGATAGAGTAGTTTCCCTTTCGTATAGACCATTTTGAAGTTGTACTTTTGCAATTTGGCCATCATTCTTTGTAATCTCACTGGAGATTAATGCATAGGCTTCTTTAGCATAGTGACTAGAGGTTGTTGGTCAGTTTCAGTCTGAATAACTCGACCATAAATATAATCATGAAACTTGGAACATGCAAATACTATTGCCAAAAGTTCTTTCTCAATTTGAGCATACTGCATTTCAGTTTGGGTAAGTGTTGTAGATACATAGGATACTGGTCTGCCCTCTTGAAGTAAAACTGCACCAAGACCAAATTTTGAAGCATCACAGGAAAGAGTGACTGGTTTATTCACATTATAGTATCTTAATGTAAGTGGGGGTGGCAATTTTCTGCTTAAGTTTTTCAAATGCCTTCTGGTGCTGTTCTAACCCTGACCATGCAACATTTTTGCACATCAGCTCTCTTACAGGTGCTGTCAACTTACTGACGTCTGGTATACACTTGCCTAAATAGTCGACCATGCCTAGGAAACACTGTAGAGCTTGAATATTGCCTGGTGCTGACATCTAAAGAATAGCTGCTTGCTTGGTCAGGTCTAGTCTCAAGGCAGTACTGGTAAATAAATTACTTACATATGTAACTTCTGGTAGTCTGAATGTGCACTTCAGAGGATAGAGCTTTAAGTTCACTTCACATGCTCTGTCTAGAACTCTCTTTAGGTTTCTGTCATGCTTTGCTTCACCATTGCCTCCAACCAACAAATCATCTACAATTATGGCACAAGGAAAACCTGAAAAAATTTGCTCCATTGCATGCTGGAAGACTTCTCTTGCATAATTTATTCCAAATGGCATCCTTAGGAATCTGTATCTGCCAAATGGGGTACCAAAAGTGGTTAGTAATGAGGATTTGCAATCAAGCATCACTCACCAAAATTAACTTGTTGCATCCAAGACAGAAAAAACAGTGGCATTTGGTATTAGGACTGCAACCTCTTCAACCGTGCGCATTGGATGATATGGTCTCCTCAATGCTTTGTTCAAATCTCTTGGGTCAATACATATTCTGATTTTTTCTGAGGCTTTCTTGTGAGCTACTACCATAGACGACACCCATTCAGTTGGTTCTGTAACTGGACAAATTACACCTTGCTGTACCATGTTATTTAACTGAGCCTTAACTTTATCCTGCATAGGTATTGGAACTTGCTGGTCTGACTACTGGAGTGACCTCTGGGTCTAACTTCATGGAATATACAAGTGAATGTTCACCCAACTTGTCATCAAAAACATCAGCATACTCTAAGAAAATGGCTTCAGGAGAATTGGAACTAGGATATGCACTTATGTAATGAACTTCTTTGGTAAAAGAAAGTCGATACATTATCAAACTGTCTTTGAGACTCAGTAAAGACTACTGGTCTTCGGACTACATAAAACAACAAGTTGTAACAGTTCTTGGCCAAATAACATGAAAGCATCACTGAGCCTTCGATTTGAATTTCTTCACCTCCATAAGCAACAAGTTTTGCACAACTGGCCATATTAAGCTGTTCATTAGTTCTCACTTTAGCAAATGTGTCTGCTGATATAACATTACACTTTGAACTAGTGTCTACTTTAAGCTCTGTTGATTTACTATTGATCTGCACTGTACAAAATGTTTTGTTTTTTGCCAATAAATTCACTACATCAACTCTCTCACCAATTACTGATACACCATCTACATAGAAAGTTGACTTCTGCAGCTCTACTTTATCAACTTGCTTTTTTGTTAACCTTTCTTTACAACTGTGCGAGGTTTACTTGTTTGCAAAACTTTTGAAAATTGTTTCATTTTTTACACTTGTGACATTGCTGACCAAATGCTAAGTATTTCTCTCTTTTAGACTCATAATTTGCACCACAATTGTGACAGTTAACAATAAAGATGGACTTGGGTTTTGCTCATTCATGCTTGCACTGCACTGAGCATGCTCCTTTAACTGAGCTAGTCTTAGAACTTACTGGAAAGCTACTTGGTTTCCCTGGTGAGCCAGCAGGGGCTGTGGCTGCCATGTGCTTAGGCCTGCTTCTGTTTGCCATGTGTTGCATGCTATCTACATTTGCTCTGGAGCCTGCTGAAACCATGCTCTTGTCACTTGCAAGCATACTTGTGTGTTTTTCTGTCACTTCATGGATTTGACAAATCTCAATGGCTTTACTTAATGTTAAATCACTGTCACGAAGGAAAACCTTTCTCACAGCCGCACTATTAATACCACACATGTGCCTGCCCTTTATTAACTCATCTTTTAAGTCACCAAACCGACATATTTTGGCTTTGTTTCTCAGGTCAGTTATATAAGCTGCAAAATTTTCCCCTGGTTTCAGATTTCTTGTGTAAAACAAATGCCTCTCTAATGTAATATTTGTCTGGGGGTTACACATTTTTCTGAACTTGCGCTCCAAACACTCGGGGTCTTCCCTTGATTCAGTCTGTACAACAATATGATGGTTTTTACCTTCTCCCTCATATACTGCTGGTGCATACACAAATGAATGCTCTCTTTCTATGGCCTCTGACCCAGCTAAGTTTAGCAAAATGAATGCCCTGATGCATGCATCTTTATCTGGCTAAACTGCTTGTATAAAAATAATGTACTCTTGCTCAAATATCCTCCAATTCTCTGCAATATTCTGATCAAATACAAGTGGTAAGAGCTTTCAAATTCCATCTGCCACATTAACACATACCAGTGAAGGGTTTTGCAAATAAGCACAAACACATACACATATGCCAGAAATTTATGCCAGTATTTGTAACTTTGCCCAATAGTGCAACAAGCCATTGTGTAACTGAACTTTGCAAAATAAGTCTCTTGGGTACTGTAACAATCTTGAAATTACTGTATTGCAAGAAATCACCTCTTATCAGTGTAAGAAATATATTGAATAACTGCACAATTCAAATGAACTGGGCAAGAGAAGCTCAGAGTCAATAACATTTCTAAGTAATTGCACTTTGTGAATAAACTGTACACGGTACACTGAAATTTCCCCAAAATGGCAGTACCATGCTAGGCAATTCTTTACAGTGCAAGAAACACTCTGTAATGGTGGCACTTTGCAAATAGATACACCCACCACAAGAAACTTTTCGAAATGGCTATACTTTTCGAAATAGTTGCACTTTGCTCACAAATAAACTTTTCAGAATACATACATACTAATAAGCACATACTGTAAGCACTTGAACACACTTTGAGATACTTTGAATAACTCTAGTTATGCCCTTGATACAATACAAAGTTGTAGTTATGCCAAAACACAGCACTTTGCCAAAAACATGCAGTCGCCTTGCTTTATTTACGTTTATTGTGCCCTCTTCTGTCCTTATTATATTCGTTTTGCTCGTTTAATCTCTTTTCAAGCCCACTGTACTTTTCTTGTACTCATTTTATTCTAACCATGCCCGTTTTGCCTTAAACATGCTAATTTTGCTTTAAACATACTTGTTTTGCTTTTAAACATGCTCATTTTGCTTTTCTGATAATTGTTTTGTCAGATATCTTAATTTTAAACATTTCCCTTAGTTAATAAACCTTTTGTGCCTCCCGCTTGTTTAATAATGTGGTTTGTGCCCTTGTAATGCTCCGTTTTATCTTTTTTATAAAATAAGCAGTTCATGTGAATTCTCATAACCTTTGCTTCTTTTCTGGCTCTTTTTCAAGCTCGTTTTTCTTAATTTACCTTCACTGTCATCTCTGCACCTCATGGCTCTGAATATTATTCTCTGCAATCCCAGTTCTGACACCATGTCGCTCTCCTACTTTGGATATAATAGAAGAGTCTTTGTGGGTTCTGTTCAAGCAGCTTTATTATATACAAACACATAATGATAGATGTTTACTGACTTTAACTTAAGTAACTTATATACAAACTAACAACTGCAATCATACATTCTCACTCTCTGGCTGCACTCTTAAAATGGCACTGGTAATAGCACATGCCTGACATTTATATGTGCACATTCAGTCCTTGATATGCTTCATAAAGACACATCACATACACTCTGATCTACACCATAGATAACTTGAGAAGACTCATGCATGGGATAAATCATTTTGGAACTGCCTCTGTCCATTAACTGTAAAGTGAAAAGTCTTGGGGTAAATTTTTCATTTCCCATCCAAAGATCCATTGCTTGAATATGGACAGGGATAAACTTTGTTTTATGTGGATGGGGAGTCTGCTCCAGAGCAGTGGTATCTTCTGTGAGATATAGCTGTCTCCCCAAACCGTTCTGTTGATGGTCAAAAACAGGTTTAGATCCCTACACCAAGTATTTCTGATACCATTTGACATGCTGATGTGCAATAAATTCATCAGTAATGAGTTAGAGGATGCCTTGTATGCAGACATAGGTCACTTAGTAATCTGTAGGATACAGAGTATAGTGACAGGACTTTGAGTCTGTCCATGTAGGACATGCTGTTTAGGTCTTGTTTCCTTTTAGTAAGATATCTGTCTGTGGACATTCCAGTTGTTGCTTGTGTCTGGACAGATACATGCTAAAGGGGCATTATATTCAATGAATAGCCTAATAAGGGATGAGTAAAGGGGGATAATGACTTCCTCAGATCTAGACACAATCCCTTTGTTTATAAGCTGTGCAATGCAGAACAACTTTCTTACAACAATGGACTCATGTTGGTCAAATGTTAGGTCATTGTACAAATAAGTTCCCAAATCTCGAACAAGTGGGTTAACTTTTGGAGCATATTGTCTATGTGGTAGTTCCCTGGGGTAGATGACTTCCCAGGGATTCAATGATGCATTTTTTGGTAGTTAGTTTCAGTCCATGATTTTGGCTCGAGTTATTTATTTGGTACAAACCTTCTTGCAGGATGACTAAGTCATTTGGGGATTCAGTGACTGCTCCTAGCTTGCAGGCATCTGCAAACTTAGTTAGCCAGAGCCCTTTGGTATTGGCTTTTACTTCAGAAAAGTAGATGCCAAATAGGAGAGGTCCCAGCACAGAACCCTGGATTGACTCAACTAGTGGTCTCTTTGTAGAGGCAACTTCCCCTCTTTTGATTTCCAGAATACAATCTGAGAGCTTCAGAATCAGGAATTATTGAATGCTGTCAAGAAAAGAGGAGATACTGTTGGTATAAACAAAACGTGCACATCTCTTGGCAGGTAGACATGCTTCTACAATGCATATTCTCAAATTTCTTTACAATCAGAAATGTTTTACGTTGGGCTTGATGAAACCATTGCTCACAGAAAAAGCTCCATGAGCAGACTAGGCATGGATGAAAGAGCTGAGAAGACAGTTCTGGCTCTCCTTCAAGGATATGGTACATTTGATATTGTTATTAGAAATGTGCTATCACTGCAAAATGCTGCTAATAATGACATAGCTACAAAACCAATTGAAGGCTGACTACCAGGTACAAAACAGTTCAGAAGGGAACAGCAGGACAACTTGTTGAGCAATGCTTGATATCCAGAAATGGAGCTGGTAGCTTACATGGGATTTTTAACCCTATTAAAAATACTAACATAATGCTCTAATAATTGTATGAAGTAAATAGCTAGAAGAAACAAGCTGATAAAGAGATCATACTGAAAGCAGACTAAATGTGTTCCATACATTTACAACTGCTTTAAAGCTGAAAGACCTGTCAACGTGAAAAAAAAATTGACTTATGAGCTAACACTTGTGCCTGTATCTCTTTCTGAAATGGAGGAAATGGAGAGCAGACTCAAAAATAGGTGAAAAGGTATGCCTAACCGATGCTTTAACTTTTGGAGTCAACTTTGAGTTAGAGAGGATATGCTCCCTATTGATAAGTGGAATGGTCGTCATAAATACTACTGGCAATCCTACAGCTTGTTGTTCTTTTGGAGACGTAGCTGATAGCTATCTTTAATCAGTACTTCAGAATGTAAACCAGTACTGTAGAATGCATGTGTTATTTGACTGATACAGACAGACAGATTCAATAAAGTGACTGTGAACAAATCTGGTCTACTTCCTTAAAGTTGGGGAAAAAGTTATAGTCTATGAAGGTAACAAAGCAGACTTAGAAAACTTTTTTGTCACAGAAGCTGATCAAACAAGTACCTGATAACAATAACTTAATTGTGTCTGGGGGCTATGTTGATATGAGTCATGTAGAATGTTCACAGAATCTCTTGATACTATGCAGATAAAAGCCTCGCAAGAAGAGGCAGGCATTTGGCTAGCTCTGCATGCTACATTGTAACAGACAGTATAGTTGTATCATCAAGGGACTTAGCTGTATTGGCACCCCTTGTTGGATACACACTGAAATGTCTTGAAATGACTGGATGATGGCAGGAACCTGACCATGATATGCGTGCAGATATGCCACCAGGGTCTGCAAATGGTTTCTTGCGGTTTTATGTATACGCTGGAAGTGACAGCACATCTTATATCTCTGGTCATTTTAAGAAGAAACCTGATATTACTTTCAAGGAGCATTTCCATCTCTTGAAAAGACTTGAAGAATGAAATGTAATCTAAAACAGCTCAGGAAAGCAGAAACCTTTATTTGCAAACAATATAGACTGTCTGCAGATTCAGTGGATGATGGCAGATTCTTTATGTTCGCCAAGGCATGCAATTGCAAAACCACATCAGTCACAACTTGAAAACATGGGATGGACAATGGTCTACAACAAGCTCTGGGTCCCAGGTGCTTTAAGACCAGTGTGTCCTGGCCAAGGTTTCAAGTGTATTGTAGCTCACATGACCTGTTCAAGTGCGAACTCGATTAAATGTTCAGGCAAGATGCAGCAGGTATGAGGAGATTAGCGTACAAAATTTATTGACCGCTTTCATCCTAAGACTTCTTCAGAACTGAATACAAATCTTAAATCAAACACATATTTATTCCATACACAATTAACTAATTATCCAATTAAAATCATAAAATTCAATCTTTATTTAAATACAACTTTTTATTCTTTAAAAAAAAAAATTTAATGTTTATAGCTTCATTAAGACCAGATGTTTTAAATGCTTCAAGCTTAATTTGCCAACTAGTTTCTCTTTGTTCTAAGACATTTTTAAAATCATCTCCCCTTATATCCAAGCTACCAACTTTCAAGATGCAAAAAAGAAACTTTTTATATGTTTTGCATTCAGTAGTGTGTTTATACAAAGAATTGTTAATGTCTTTTTTCTTTATACTGTAATAATGTTCCCTTATTTTTTCATAAAGGAACCTAGTAGTCATGCCTACATAAAATGCAGGACATCCGTTACAAAAACCTATATAAACCACACCTTTAGTTTTGCAAGTACAATGACCAGATATTTTGATGGTACGAGGAAATTTGTGAACAATAATAACAGGTCCTTCAAATATATACCTACAATACCTACAATTTCCACACTTAAACATACCATCACCATTTTGAGTAATCAAATTAATTGCTTTAAATTTTGTGTCATCCCTGTGAAACATTTTCTTAAAATTGTATTCATTTTTATACATAAAACAGGGTTTGCCACCAACAGCATCTAATAACTCACTATTGCCCCACAAAATCTTCCAATTATTATAAATAATTTATTTGATTTTCTAAGTATCTACTGTCATTTCTAAACTGCACACTAGAGTAATGATTTTACCTTTCTGCTTTACTTGGCTGACAATAAAGGGTTTCATAAGAATAGGGGGATGCATTTCTTTTCTTTTTTTAAAAATGTCTTTGGCCAATTGGTTTAAATAATTTCTATCATACCCTCTTTTTTCGAACATGTCATAAATAAATTGAAACTCTTCCTTCGCTAAATTATCATTGCTAGTCATATGACTTGCCCTTATAAATTGCCATTTTGGTATATTATTTTTCATAAAATTTGAATGATTGCTTCTATTGTGCAAATAGTTGTTGATAAATGTTACTTTTCTATGCATCCTCCTCTCAAATATTGTATGTTTCATATGCCATTGTAATTCTACATCAAGGAAATTAACCATATTTCCACAATCCCCTAGAGTAAAATTCAAAAATTCTGACCTTTGATTTATCATGTCTACAAAGTTCTTCACAGTAGTGCAGTCCCCCTCAATAATAAGAAAAAATCATCCACAAATCTTAAATAAAAAACAAACTATAAATGATTTCAAAATATCTGATAGTATAGCGCTCTCCCACCATCCCATCACTATATTGTCAAAAGACGGTGATGCTGGGGAACCCATAGCTACTCCTCTTAATTGCTTGAAGTATTTACCATCAAATACAAAATAATTATTGTCTAATAAAACTTCTAGCATTTCACAATATATATTAATACGCTGGTTAGAAATATCAGAAAATTCAATCAAAAAACTTCTAACATACTCAATGCCCTTATCATGTGTAATACAAATAATCAGGAAAACTACAAATGTAAAAAGAATATGCTTACTCTTGACATAATTAAAACTATCCAAAAATTCTCTCATCTTATCTAAAAGAAATCCCATGAATCTTTAATATACAATTTTAATTTTTGAGTCAAGGAATTTAATATAGAATCAATCACAAGTGAAATTCCTTCAGTTACATAACTTGGAGATGAAACTATGGATGTAAATTAAGGATTATTACGATCCTTATGGACTTTTGGAATAGTGAACAATATGCCTATTTTTGGTTTACCTAGCAAGCAAAATTTATACATCTCAAAGCCTATAAGTCCATTCATTAAAATATCATAAAGATAATTGTTTATATATTTAAAACATTTGTGTATATCAACAAGACTCACTTCCTTATATTCACATACATTGCTTAATAAATTAAACATTTGTGTATATCAACAAGACTCACTTCCTTATATTCACATGCATTGCTTAATAATTTAAACATACATTTCTTACATTGTTCTACACTCATAATAACCAAACATCCCCCCTTGTCACTTTTCATAATTCTTATATTATTATTATTTTTTAGTTCCATTAAACATCTCATTTCTTCACTACTTAAGTTATAAAATTGTAAACTTTTGTCATTTGACAAGGCATCTCTGATTTCACTTTCACACATAGCTTCAAAAACTTTCACAGTATTAGATAAAGGACAATAGGAAGAAGGTTTAACATATCTGCAAACTTTTGTAGCTACATTTTTCATAATAAAATTTAAATTAAGCTTCCGTATATACTTTTTAAAATCTATAAGTGTCCTTACAATATCTGTCTCCTTAGTTGGCACAAAATTAGGTCCAAGGGACAAAACACGAAAATGTGCAGAAGTTAAAACTAGATCCAACAAGTTAATAATGCTAAAATCAGTGTCAGCATACAGGTTTAAGTGTCCGTTGATGAGCCTGATGTTGTCTGTTTGAGAGTTCTCATGGATCTTGTTTTTACATCTCTCCCTTCTTTTGCTGTTAAAAAAGTATTTAGTCTTACTCCTCCAACTCCAGTCTGAAATACTTCACTGCTGTTAACATTGTCACTATTGTCAATTGTAAATTCTGTCAAGGAAGAGCCTGTACCCATAGTTCTATTGGCCATATTTGAAGATTTGTCACTATTGAAGTTCCGGAACTTACGCCCCATGGTATTGGACCTACTGATTGGCCTAATGCACTGTCACTTGATTTTACACTTGGATTTGCAGCAAAATTGGAATTAAACTTAAAGTTCTTCTTTTCAGTACTAACAAATTGCGAATATGCTGAATTGTTTTCATAAGCTGCTATATATACCCTTAGCAGCTTATATTTTCGTACAATAATAGTATTTTCATGTTGTTCTGACTCACAAAATTAGGCTGTATAATACGCATTCTTATTAGCATAGTTTTTCAGCACATTTACCAACCCCAAAATGCCCACTTTTAAATTGTTCATAATTTTATTATTGTTGTTAATTAGCAATCCAAGTAATTTAAGGCCAGCATCATTAAAAATTCAACTAGGGTAATAAAAATGGGTCTTTCTCAAAGATTCCATTAGGGCATTTGAAAAATCTTAACCCTTTAGGCACAATTCTCAATTCAATACAGTATTCTAGGCATTTATTCTCCAAGTCCAAACTTTTATATTTTTTCAACAGATGAACCTAAATTTGAAACCTGTTATTACTGTTCACAAATTTCTTTGTACCATCAAAATATCTGGTCATTGTACTTGCAAAACTAAAGATTATTATACTAATAAGAATGTGTATTATACTACCTAATTTTATGAGATAGAACAGCATGAAAATACTATTAGTGTATGAAAACATAACAAGCTGCTAAGGGATATAGCAGCTTATGAAAACAACTCAGCATATTCACAATTTGTTAGTACTGAAAAGAAGAACTTTGAGTATAATTCCAATTTTGCAGCAAATCCGAGTGTAAAATCAAGTGACAGTGCATTAGGCCAATCAGTAGGTCCAATACCATGGGGAGTAACTTACGGAATGTCAGTAGCGACAAATCTTCAAATATGGCCAAAAGAACTATGGGTATAGGCTCTTCCTTGAAGGAATTTACAACTGACAATAGTGACAACGCTAACAGCAGTAAAGTATTTCAGAATTGAGTCAGAGCGAGACTGAAGACTTTTTTAACAGCAAAAGAAGGGAGAGGTGTAAAAACAACAGCCATGAGAACTTGTGAACAGACGGCATCAGGCTCATCAACAGACACATACATTGGTATGCTGACACTGATTTTAACATCATTAGCTTGTTGGATATAGTTTTAACTATTGCACATTTTCGTCTTTTGTCCCTTGGACTTAATTTTGTGCCGAGTAAGAAAGCAGATATGGTAAGGACAATTATAGATTTTAAAAAGTACATATGTAAGCTTACTTTAAATTTTATTATGAAAAATGTACCTAGAAAAGTTTGCAAATATGTTAAAACTTCTTTCTTTTGTCAAATGACAAAAGTTTAAAATTTTATAACTTAAGTAGTGAAGAAATGAGATGTTTAATGGAATTGAAAAATAATAATATAAGAATTATGAAAAGTGACAAGGGGGATGTTTAGTTATTATGAGTATAGAACAATGTAAGAAATGTATGTTTAAATTATTAATCAATGTATGTGAATATAAGGAAGTGAGTCTTGTTGATATACACAAATGTTTTAAATATATCAACAATTATCTTTACGATATTTTAATGAATGGACTTACAGATTTTGAGATGTATAAATTTTGCTTGATAGATAAACCAAAAATAGGCATATCATTCGGTATTCCAAAAGTCCATAAGGACCACAATAATCTGGGTCTATATAACGTTATTGAACATTTACATGTTCAAACATCATATGGTTGACACCATATGATCGAACATGTGAATGTTCGAACGTTTCAATGGAGATATCCATACAGTGCAGAAATGGAAGTTTTCGATTGTCTGCACTGTAGTGCCATCTCAGAGTTGCTATATTTAAAGAGTGTGGGGGGGGTGCATGGGGGCTTGCCCCCTGCTTAACCTTTCAGGTAGGTTTTTTTTTTTTTTTTTGCTTTTCGAATATTGAAGAGTTTGAATATATGGTGTCAACCATATGGTGTTCAAACATTTATCTATTGGATAATTTAATACAGACCCCAATAATCCCCCATTTAGACCCATAGTTTTATCTCCAAGTTACATAACTGAAGGAATTTCACTTGTGATTGATTTTATATTAAATCACTTGACTCAGAAATAAAAATCATATATTAAAGATTCATGGGATTTTTTTAGCTAAAATGAGAGAATTTTTGGATAGTTTTAATTGTGTTAACAATATGCATATTGTTTTTACAGTTGATGCAGTTTCCCTGTTTACTTGTATTCCACATGATAATGGCGTTGAGCATGTTAAAAGTTTTTTGATTGAATTTTCTGATATTTCTAACCAGCATATTAATATATTGTAAAATGCTAGAAGTTTTATTAGACAATAATTATTTTGTATTTGATGGTATATACTTCAAGCAATTAAGAAGAGTAGCTATGGGTTCCCCAGCATCGCCATCTACTGCCAATATAGTGATGGGATGGTGGGAGAGCACTATACTACCAGATATTTTGAAATCATTTACAGTTTGTTTTTATTTAAGATTTGTGGATGATTTGTTTTTTATTATTGAGGGGGACTGCACTACTGTGAAGAACATTGTAGAAATGATAAATTAAAAGTCAGAATTTATGAATTTTACTCTAGGGAATTGTGGAAATATGGTTAATTTCCTTGATGAAGAATACAATGGAATATGGAACATAAAATATTTGAGAGTAGAATACATAGAAAAGTAACATTTACCAACAGCTATTTGCACAATAGAGACAATCATCCAAATTTTATGAAAAATAATATACTAAAAGGGCAATTTATAAGGGCTAGTTGTATAACTAGCAATGATAATTTAGTGAAGGAAGAGTTTCAGTTTGCTTGTGACATGTT
This sequence comes from Protopterus annectens, assembly GCF_019279795.1. Classification (NCBI taxonomy): domain Eukaryota; kingdom Metazoa; phylum Chordata; order Ceratodontiformes; family Protopteridae; genus Protopterus; species Protopterus annectens. Next base: position 4,221,444 of record NC_056745.1, on the reverse strand, counting down.
CAAAAAGAGAGGGTATGATAGAAATTATTTAAACCAACTGGCCGAAGACATTCTTAAAAAAAGAAAAGAAACATATTCCCCTATTTTTATGAAACCCTTTATCGTCAGCCAAGTAAAGCAGAAAGGTAAATTGATTACTCCAGTGTGTAGTTCAGAAATGACAGCAGATAGTTGGAAAATCAAAGAAATTATTTATAATAAGAAGATTTTGCAGTGCAATACTGAGTTATTAGATGCTGTTGGTGGCAAACCCTGTTTTGTGTATAAAAATGAATACAGTTTTAAGAAAATGTTTCACAGGGATGACACAAAATTTAAAGCAATTAATTTGATTACTCAAAAAGGTGATGGGATGTTTAAGTGTGGAAATTGTAGGTATTGTAGGTATATATTTGAAGGACCTGTTATTACTGTTCGCAAATTTCCTCGTACCATCAAATTATCTGGTCGTTGTACTTGCAAAACTAAAGGTGTGGTTTATATAGAAGTTTTATTAGACAATGATTATTTTGTATTTGATGGTATATACTTCATGCAATTAAGAAGAGTAGCTATGGGTTCCCCAGCATCACCATCCACTGCCAATATAGTGATGGGATGGTGGGAGAGCGCTATACTATCAGATATTTTGAAATCATTTACAGTTTGTTTTTATTTAAGATTTGTGGATTATTTGTTTTTTATTATTGAGGGGGACTGCACTACTGTGAAGAACATTGTAGAAATGATAAATCAAAAGTCAGAATTTTAGAATTGTACTCTAGGGAATTGTGGAAATATGGTTAATTTCCTTGATGAAGAATTACAATGGAATATGGAACATAAAATATTTGAGAGTAGAATACATAGAAAGTAACATTTACCAACAGCTATTTGCACAATAGAGGCAATCATCCAAATTTTATGAAAAATAATATACCAAAAGGGCAATTTATAAGGGCTAGTTGTATGACTAGCAATGATAATTTAGTGAAAGAAGAGTTTCAGTTTGTGACATGTTTGAAAAGAGAGGGTATAATAGAAATTATTTAAACCAACTGGCCAAAGACATTCTTAAAAAAAGAAAAGAAATGTATTCCCCTATTCTTATGAAACCCTTTATTATCAGCCAAGTAAAGCAGAAAGGTAAATTCATTACACCAGTGTGTAGTTTAGACATGACAGCAGGTAGTTGGAAAATCAAATAAATTATTTATAATAATTAGAAGATTTTGCAGTGCAATACTGAGTTATTAGATGTTGTTGGTGGCAAACCCTGTTTTGTGTATAAAAAATGAATACAATCTTAAGATAATGTTTCACAGGGATGACACAAAATTTAAAGCAATTAATCTGATTACTCAAAAAGGTGATGGGATATTTAAGTGTGGAAATCGTAGGTATAGATTTAAAGGACCTGTTATTACTGTCCACAAATTTCCTCGTACCATCAAAATATCTGGTCATTGTACTTGCAAAACTAAAGGTGTGGTTTATATAGGTTTTTGTAATGGATGTCCTGCATTTTATGTAGGCATGACTACTAGGTTCCTTTATGAAAGAATAAGGGAACATTATTACAGTATAAAGAAAAAAGACATTGACAATTCTTTGTATAAACACACTACTAAATGCAAAACATATAAAAAGTTTATTTTTTCCATCTTGAAAGTTAGTAGCTTGGATATAAAGGGAGGTGATTTTAAAAATTTCTTAGAACAAAGAGAAACTAGTTGGCAAATTAAGCTTGAAGCAGATAAAACACCTGGTCTTAATGATGCTGTTGTTATGTCTTTCGGCTTTTCCCGGTTAGGGGTCGTCACAGTGAAACTCCGGTCTGCTAATGATTGGCAGTAGATTTTTACATGCCGAGTTGCCAGCCCTGACGCACAACTTTCAACAAAGGTACACCCATTCACGCATGCATGTCTCCGCACAGAAGACGCTCTAGCTGAGAATTGAACTGGACAACGTCTTGCTGTGAGGTGACAAAGCTACCGCAGCACCACCACCACAGTTTGGTCTTAATGATGTTATAAACATTAAATGTTTTTTTAAAGAATAAGAAGTTGTACTTAAATAAAGATTGAATTTTATTGTTTTAACTGGATACTTAGTTAATTGTGTATGGTATAAATATGTATTTGATTTGTTTTAAGATTTGTATTCAGTTCTGAAGAAGTCTTAGGATGAAAGTGGTCAATAAATTTTGTACACAAACTTCGTGGTTGTTATTATTCATCAGTCCTCAGTGTCAGTGGTTCAGTACTTTGTTCATTTTGGTGTTTTTTGAACTGGTTGAAGTTGTCTTTTTGGTTGCAGGTATGAGGAGATAGTGGAGCTGCTGCACCTCAAATAAGTACAAAAGCCAAGCTCAGGCAAGATAAATGTGGCAGTGATTGGGAATTGGGAAGGGGAGAGAGCACAGGTTAGGACTTTAGGCAGTTATCAGAAATTGGATTTAGGGTTAGGCAGGAGAAGGGGGTTTTCGTTAGTATTAGAAGGGGGGTTCAGGGTTAGGGTGCAATCAGGCACTTTTGGCTTAGGGAGTGGAAGACAAGTAGTTAGGAAGTTTAGGGTTAGGAAACAGAAAGATAGTTTTTGGTTTGGAGAGTGGAAGTGGAATAAAAGTTTAGGGAGTGACCGGGGACTTTAGCGTTTAGTAGACCAAGGGGAATGCTAACGTTTCGGTTACGGACTGGCTGGGAGTTTTGGTGTTAGAGCTAGAGCTCTAGTAGGATTATGCTCTTTATTAGTTTCAGGTGATGGGAGGGGCAGGTAATTACCTAGGACCAGGCAAGTGGATGTTGGGGCACTTGCAATATAGAGCAAGGGATAGTGAGCAAGTATTTCATCAGTTACAATCATGCAAGCACTTGTAGTAGACCTGATGGACAAAGAATGATGAAACTTTGACTTCTGAATTAATGGATACAAATCCAATCACTGATGCTCACACTGAGATGATGCAATGCCACTGCACTACAAAACAATATGACACAAATACAGAAAACCTAGACTGCCTTGCATTATTCATTTTTGCTGCAATAAATATTGTGAGAATGCTAAGTTATGTGAATCATGTTACTTGGGTGTCCAGAAATGAGAAAACGGTGATAGTACATGAAATATGATTAAATCATTTAAAAATATTGTGTAGAAAGTAAGACATGTCTCTACACAGTTTTGAATATATATTATTTCAGACCTCAATTTGTAAAATGTTATTTTTTGCTTTTTAAAGGATAAATATTAAGATAAGTTAGACAAATCTGTACTTTAAAACTCCTCTTATGGTAAAGAATAACATCAGGTAGCAGCACAGATTTTTAATAATGTCAGACAAGTATAATCTGTTGCTCATGGCACAGAAATTGAAATACTGGTATTCCTGTAACAATTATTTCAAGCCTTTATCAGCTTAGTCATTTTCTCTGAACAACAACATTTATTACTATAACCAGCACATTCTAAATGTAAAAAAACAAAGGTTAACAATGTTTAGTAAAAATGTGCATAGCTGTACGCTTTTCAAAAATCCCAAACAGTCTAGATGTGGTTTGATGAAAAGTAGCTGACTCAAGAACCATTAGAAGCACATTAAAAATCATACAACCCCAACAATGATCTTTCAATTTATGTGTTAGTAGAGCGCAAGAAACAGATATATAACTCATCACTCTTTATACAGAACAAATGACTGTAACCTGTTTACTAGAGGTAAAAGTTAAGTACCTAGCAGACAGATTCAATGGAATCCAAGAAAAATAGTACCTGTTAATATGGGGTCAACAGTTTGAGAAGGTAAAGCACTCCCTAACATCCATAATGATGTGGTGCTTCTGAAAAGCTTTATAAAGCTTGCAGTTTTTTGTCAGAAAAGATGTAGCAAGGATATGAGTTGTGAAAGGTTGTATAGAACAAATATTTTCTCTACAGAAAATGCAGCATTGGTTTTAAAATGAAATTGTTTTCACACAATTTCACACACATATTCAATAACAGAACTTTAGGATTATTAGTATGATACTTCCTCCCAAAATCCATGCTATCTTATATGCAGTTAGAACTTTCTGGTTGTCTGTGCAATTCTGCTTTGAGTAAAATTAGTTGTATTTAAGAACTTTGATCGTTAATGAAGTAAAAGACAAAGTATTTTTTGCCTAAGGCACAAAGGGGAGATTTGTTTAAAAACTGTACTAAATGAATCTTTCCTAATCTTGATTTGTTCCTGGAAATCATTCTAGAGTATGAAAATCAGCTTAATAGTTATTCAGTTAAGTCTCTGCTTTCCTTTTGGAGTATTTCAGCCTGGGTGACCTCATAACTACAAATTTAGTGTGTTTTTCACAACTACTAAAAATGAATAATAATTAGAGATCGCTAAAATACAGTTATCTTCAACTAGGAGTAAAGGTAGGTTCAGATAGCTAATTCAAAAAGACAGCACATGATCACAGGAAATAATTTAATAGTTCCAAAAATGCAAAAAAGTGAAACTTTCATGCAGAGCATTTCATCAATACAATTCAGTCATCATATATACATGGTTTGAATAGTAGATTCAAACCAGTTACATTTAAAATCAAATACATGAATTATTTTAAAAAATCCATATATTTACAAATAAATAGTTTTCAACAGGCATATTAATACATGACCTATATTTTATTACTAGATTTACCTTTTACTTCTTATAACCGTTTCAATTTTAAAACTGGCTTCAGACTAAATGCATTCAGCCCTGATGTCTTGCAAGCACAGAATAATGAAATCCAATAGTACACATGTGAATCTACATATGTATTTAGTTGTCCCTCTCTAGGATTTTTGTTTATAGCCCCAATACTCCAAAATAAAATGTATGTCCTTCATCACTATCCATAACATGATTAGTTAGGGAATTTTTGCTATTACATCAATGAATATCAGATAAATGTTCTGATAGCATTTCCTTTAAATGCCTTGTTCATTTCCTTGTATAAAATGATGTACATTTTGAACAGGTTGCCAAATATACAACACTGCACAGTCTACAATCTGCATATTCTTTAAAAATACAAAAATTCTACCATAACTGGTATGCCTAAATTCAATGTTAGTCATAAATGACATAAAAAAGGAACAAACAAGGCATTTTGAAGTACTTTGCTCATCCAATTCTCATCACTGTCCCATAGTAAAAAGATATTGTCAACAAATCTTCAGTAAAATAATATATGATTATCATATGGATTACATATACTTAAAACAAATTGATCTTTCCACTGTGCAAAATAATATTTGCATAATAATTTTCTACCAATGTTCAAATCACTGTTCCTACCATTTATCACCAAACATAAAAAATATTATTTTCTAGGAGTAATTATAACAGTGAGCACACCATCTCAACTTTTAATGTTGAAAAATTACTGTATTTACATAAAAAAGATATAACAGCTGTTTGTTTGTGGTGAAGAGGGATTCAGTATCTAGAGTTACCTACCCAGTGTTATTACCATTATACTGCTCATACCATCCACACATACATTTGATGTTAACAATCTTTAGTGTACACACTTTTTAACAAAATTCACATTCCAAATAATCCAATATTGGTCTTCTAGCAACCAACCCCCTCCTGACTCAGTAACTCTCATTGGTGGGTTCACTAGGTCTTTATGTATTTTAGGAAGATTATATATGTAAGACATCTTAATATTTGAAACATACAGGGAGATAAACACCTCATTAGGTATGGTATTCATTAGCTGTAACTCATATAAATTACTTTTTATCTGTTGTATCATTCTTTCTATATCAATTCTATTAATTATCTTAAACATACAACCATCTGATAACATTTCTATCATTGCACATTTATTTTGAAGAGCAGTACCACTGACCTTATCAGCAGATTTGATTATGATGCCATCATTTAATTTTAGCTTCCCTAGAGCCAAAGACACTATTTCTGTCAAATTATAAAGCATTTTTGGTTTCTCTATTTCAAATAGCTAATACATTTGTTGTTCACAGAAAATTAAAAATCCTAGAATAACAGGATTACTTACCAGAATAAAGGTGCTTCTTTTCCTACTTTTTTCACCTGAGGTGTTCTACAGTCTATATGCAGGTGACCTGAAATTGGGTAAACTGATTACGTGTGTTACAGATAAGGAATGTCTGCAAATAAATTTGAGCAAATTGACCATTTGGGAATAGGAGAATAATATGCTGATAAATACATCAAAAACTAAGCATATGAGATTTGGGAGACATAAATTGAAAGGTGAATATTTACACAGTGATTGGAACTGTAGTATCATTTAAGGATCATCAGAGGTTACTAGGTTAACTACCCCAGGACCCTTACAAGCCTAGACAAGTTCACCCTGTGTTCTCAAGGTGTCTGGTTCAAGCAGACACCAAACTCAGCACCTACTGCACCTATCCATGAGGGACACAGGTGGAACCCCCAGGTAAATGTCTGGTTACCCATCCAATCATCCAAATTACACTTAAATAGGGCCAACGAGGGGTATTGTTTAACATGAATAGGAAGCTTGTTCCAAAGGTGGGGCAACCTCTGTGAGGCAAATCTGTCTCTCCAGCAAGTTCTGTTGATGTCACATACTAGGTTATGGTCCTTTGAGCAAGTGACCTGTGTGCCATTTGACTTGCGAATGTGCAGCATTTCCATTAAAGATGGGTCAGAGGTTGCTCTATATGCAAGGCACAGGTAACCTCTGAGCAGTTTGTATGATACAGAGTAAAGTGACAATAATTTCAGTCTGTCTGCATAAGACAGATCTGGAAGACCTTAAATTTTCTTTGTAAAGAACCTCTGTGGTCTCTCCAATTGCTGCAGGTGTTTAGAAAGGAACACACCAAAGGGAGCCTTGTACTCTATTATTGGCCTGAAGAGGAAAGAGTACAGGGGGGGTTATTACCTCAGTTTTTTTTCTGGAGGCAATGTTTTATGAGATGAGCAATATATAATGCCTTTCTTACCACTGTGGAGACATGATGATCAAAGTTAAGACTGCTGTCGACCTGTGTGCCCAGATCTCTCACCACTAACTGTGTGCTTAGGGTATTACTATTGATGTGGTAGTTTGCAGGAACATCACCCTTGCCGATGATAATGCATTTATTTACATTAAGTTTTAGATCATGACTTTGGCACCAGTCATTAGTCTGCATAAGACCTTCTTGCAGGATGTTGACATTGCTAGAGGTTTCAATGATAGTTCCCAATTTACAGTCATCAGCAAACTTTGTCAGCCTCAGTCCTTTAGTTTTAGCCTGTACTTCAGAGAAGTAGGTTCTGAACAATAGGAGTCCCAGAACCGATCCCTGGGGAACACCACTGGTTGCAGATCTGCTGAAGGAGGTGGAGTCCCCTATTTTGACTGTATGAGTTTTATCAGTGAACCAGTTTGCAACCCATCTGACATTATATGTGTGTTGCTACACAGCTGGGTGAGTTTATCAATGATCCTTAAGTGTGGAATTGCATCAAAGGCCTTGGCTAAGTCTAGGTAGGCTGTATGTACAGATTTGCCCTCATCTAGGGCTTTGGTAACTGTCTCAAAGAAGTCCACCAGGTTTAACAGGCATGATCTCCCCTTGACAAAGCTAAACTGGGTGGGCTCATGCATTTGGAGATTTTTCATATCTTTGCTAATAAGGTCCATGATGAAGGTTGGTCAGACTATTGGGTCTATAGTTCCTGGGATCCATGGATGCACCCCCCTTTGTGCAAAGGGAAGATGGTAGCTGTTTTCCATTCTGCTGGGATGAAGCCAGTGCATAGGCTGTGATTGAAAAGTGGGCCCAGTGGTGATGCTAATGCCTGTTTTGACCCATGTAGACCACAGCCCAGGATGTTGTCTGGTCCCATACAGGCTGTGGTTTTGGCCTTGGAGAGTATATTTAAGACCTTAGAGATACTAGGTGGGGGACAGGTGTTAGGGATGATGTGGGGTATATGTGGAGGGGAGTGAAGTTTTCACTGAACCTATCAGCCAGCTGGTTTTCTATATCCACAGGTTCTGTATACATAGTCAAGGGCCAAGAGTGCAAGGGTGCACTTGCACCCTCCTGAAATCGGCTGACTAGATAATTTCAAAAAAGTTTTTTTTTTTTTTTATGTGCTTCCTCTTTAAGAAGTCTGTGCTAACAGTCCAGTCGCTGTGTTGACATCATCGCCTCGCTTAGAAGTTTGTGAGCGGAACTCAGACTGATGATTCAAGCGGAACAGAAGATGGGGAATAGCAAGCGGATCGGAAGATGGGACCTGGAATAGCAAGTAGGATCGGAAGATGGGACTTGGAATGGGAGTAGACGGACGGAAGATGGGACACTTTCAGGTGTGTGTGTGTGTGTGTGTGTGTGTGTATGTATGTGTGTGTGAACGTAATGTATTGAATTGTTTTTATTCTGAGATCTCAGTCTGTGAAATGCCTAATGACAGAGGGCTTTCATTTCGTCAAGAAACATATGTTTGTTGTTTATTTTACTGTCATGATAACCAGGTGATCCACTTGTTGCGATCTTCCATTTTTAAAGCTGCTTTGCCTATATATGCCTGTTATCGTTAGGATTTCTACATCTCCCATAAATCTTCCTTATCTGCTGGGAGTTATTTTATTATTTTTGTCTGTCTCTTTCTTGCAATAATTTTTACAGCAAATAAAATAACCATCTGCCATTATTATTTATGAGAAATCATTATGTTAATATGTGCATTTGATGTTATATGTCCACTTAATCACATATTTCTTTCACCAAGTGTCACCCACATCCTAACAACCATGCACAGCCACATACTTGTCTATTCCTCCTATTTATGTTGGTAAAATTGTCTAAGTGCTTGAAAAGGGTGGCCAACAACTTTAAAGGTGTCTACTTAAAGTTGCCTGTGGCTAGAAATCTTATGGTCTACGTGGTTGCCTGGTATTGTCCCTATGTTGCAGAGTGCTGGAACTTTTCATATGTTCAATGATAATATTCCTCCTTATCAAAACATCTAGGATAACTCAGTTTTCCTGACACAGTAGCTGAGGTTTATATGAATTGACTAGATATTTAGCCTATGTTTCATGATCTTTAATATTTCATACATTTATTTTCTCACTAGCTTCCTGTAAAATGTCTTTCTTCAAACATGTTCTTGCTGTATAAAAAACTTGTCTTGATAAATTACTGCCAATACTACCTTAACATCTTTCAAGAATAAAAAAAAAAATGAAAGAAATCCAGCTGCTACAGCACCAGAGTATGGGAAGTCTCTGGGACAGGAATCTATCCCTCCAGCATGTCCTGTTTATTGTGGTGACAATGTTTAGGTCCCTAGAGCGTGTAGCTCGAAGGGATTGGGATTTCTTTAGGTGTAGCATGTCCAACAGTTCAGGGTTTGACATAGCTTTATATGTTAGGCAGAGATCACCTCGGAGTAGGCGATATGCTATGGAGTAAAGCTGGAGTTTTTTGAGGTGGTCAGTGTAGGGCATTTGTTTGAGGCCAGTAATCCTTTTGTGAGGTACCTCTGTGGCCTTTCCAGCTGCTGCAGATGTCTTGTGAGGTACATTCCAAAAGGGGTGCTGTACTCTATAATAGGTCTAAAGAGTGTCGAGTAGAGGGGAACAATGACCTCTTGTTTTCCTGGATGAGAACCCTTTTATGATGTGGTGTGCCACTTAGAAGGACTTCCTGACTACTATGGCGATGTGACTATCAAAGGAGAGACTACTGTCCACCTGGGTCCCAAGGTCTCTTATCACACATTCAGTGTTAAGTAGATTGCTGCCTATGTGGTAGTTCATGGGTACAGAGTTTTTAACAAAGGGGATGACACTGCACTTTCTGGCATTGAGCTTGAGGCCATGGCTCTGACACCAGGCATCTGTCTCAGCGAGGCCCTTCTGTAGGATGTCCACATCATTTAAGGACTTGACTATGGCTCCTAGTTTGCAGTCATCTGTGAACTTTAACCAGAGGCCTTCTGTGTTAGCCTGTACTTCAGAGAAGTAGATACCAAACAGGAGAGGTCCCAGGACAGAACCCTGTGGTACTCCACTTGTCACTGCTTTGAGGTCAGATTTGGAGTCTGCAACTTTTACAGTGTGGGTTCGGTCAGTGAGCCAGTTGGCAATCCATCTTGTGACGAGGGATTTATACCTAGTTTATTGAGTTTAGCTATAATTCCAGAATGGGGATGGTGTCGAAAGCCTTGGTGAGGTCAAGATAGGCTGTGTGAACCACCTTACCCACATCTATGGCTTTGTTGACTGCCTCAAAGAAGTCAATCAGGTTCAGGAGGCATGATTTGCCTTTCACAAACCCGAACTGGGTGAGATCCAGAGTTTGGAGGTTACTAATGTCTTTGTTTATGAGTTCCATGTTGTAAGTTGTAACAATTATAGGCCTCTCATTGAGGTGAACATAATCTCTGTTGTATGAGCTGTAAGCTATACACTTTCATATATTCCAGACAATTCACTTTACCAATTAGTTTCCTGTTCTAGACAGTAACCTGTGAAGAAAAGTAAAACGGTGCATTCCTACAACTACTGACCTGTATACTAAATGCATTCTAATCATCGGAGAAAGACAGTGCAGCCACCATGACCTCTTATTCAGTCACACATATTTGTCCTCACACATATTTAATGATCTAGCAAACTGTCAACATCTTGGAAAGCAATTTAGCAGGAAAATTTAGAAAATGTAGAAATACTCAAAAATAGTAAAACAAAAGCAATATCACATACTGAAACATGCACCATTAACTCAAATTCTGTAGCGATGCGTAATGAAAAATAGAACAATACAGGCATCTGAGATGTGACACAAATTAAACAAAGTTTACACTAAAAGTACAAGAAATTCAACTTGAAGTATACCACCTAATCAGATATAGTAAAAGGCATCTGGATTGGTTATAAACAACCTCCTGATGAAAGTAAATGAATAAACCCAACAAACAGAAAGTTGAAGCAGGTTAGGAAGGGACAGAAAGTGAAGAACGTGGGAAGATAAAACAGCAGTCCAGTAACAAAAGAAAATAGCTACGGTAGCCTAACATACACGCACACACGCACACACGCACACACACTCAAATACAAAAAAACAATTGCAACAGAAAGATTGTCAGATATTGTTTGAACTAAGAGGTAAAGCTTAGGATATAGTATACAAAAATAAACACTGTATGAATAATAAATTCCCATATCCCTGATTTTTAGGAACATCACAGATGTTTCCTCTAAACTTTGCCCTATATTTCATTAAAGTGTTAACTTTGTGACAAAAAGTGAAGGTTGAAGTCTTTACATAATTCTAGGCATTACAATTTCAGACTTCTTGTGCATCAAAAAATGAATAGTAATAAAAAATTCTCAGGAGTGTATTTTCTGTTACCCATCCACTCTTCAAGGATTCTCTTGAAGAGTGTTAGTGAGGGGCTCTGCCTAATGTAGTTAGGAATTTTGTTCCAAAGCATGGGGAGTCTCTGTGACAGGAATCTATCCCTCCAGCATGTTCTATTTATTGTTGTGGCAAGGTTTAGCTCACTAGAGCGAGTGGCTCACAGTGACTTGGATTTCTTTAGGTGGAGCATGTCCATCAATTCTGAGCTGGACATGGCTTTGTAAGTCAGGCAGAGATCACCTCTGAGTGCGATATGCCACTGAGTACAGCCAGAGTTTTTCCAGTCGGGCTGCACAGGACATATGTTTGAGGCCAGTAATTCTCTTGGTGAGGTACTTTTGTGGTCTTTCCAGCTGTTGGAAGTGTCTTGTGAGGTACATCCTGAATGGAGCATTGTACTCTATGATGGGTCTGATGAGTGACGAGTAGAGGGGCACTATAACCTCTTTATTTCTAGATGTGAACCCTTTAGTAATTAGATGGGCTACATAGAAGGATTTCCTAACTACTTTGGCAATATGATTGATTGTCAAAGGAGAGATTACTATCTACCTGGGTCCCCAGATCTCTTATTACCTGTTCTGTATTAAGGGGGCTGCCACCTATGTGGTAATTCATGGGTGTTTTGTTTTTCCCAAATGGGATGACTATGCATTTTTTGGCATTTATCTTGAGACCATGTCTTTGACACCAGGTGTCTGTCTCAGTAAAGCCCTTTTGGAGAATGTCCGTGTCAGCCAGAGAGTCAATTATGGCTCCCAGTTTGCAGTCATCGGTGAACTTGGTTAGCCAGAGTCCTGTGTTTGCCTGTACTTCTGAGAAGTATATGCCGAAGTAGGGGTCCCAGGACTGAGCCTTGTGGGACACCACTTGTGATTGGTTTGGAGCCAGACCTGGAGCCCGCTATTCTTACCGTGTGAGTTCTGTCTGTAAGCCAGTTGACAGCCCATCTCGTGACATAGGGGTTTATGTTCAGGGTGGTGAGTTTTTCTATAATCCCGAATGGGGAATGGTGTCAAAAGCCTTGGTGAGGTCAAGGTAGGCTGTGTGAACCACCTTCCCTCATCTATGGCCTTGGTGATTGTCTCAAAGAATTCAACCAGGTTTAGTAGGCATGATCTGCCCTTAACAAAGCCAAACTGGATTGGGTCAAGTGTTTGGAGGTTCCCAATGTCTTTGTTAATGAGTTCCATGATGATGAGCTCCATAGCCTTGCAGACCAGGCTAGTCAGGCTTATGAGGCGATAGTTACCAGGGTCAGTTGTGGCCCCTCCTTGTCTTTCAGTTCTTGGTGTTGATACTAGAGTCCTTATTACTGTGAATATTTTTGAGGCTATATTACCTGGAATGACTATTATATGAAGCACTGTTTTACTGATATGTAACTCTCTTCATCTGGACTTATTCATCTCACACAACTCAGGTGTGTTATGTAGTACTAACACATTTTTCTAAACTGGGTTGTGCAATACTTCACAGAAGTTTGAGAGAAGGGTTACTTAAATTACTACCCTGAGAATTTCATACCAAAATTATCAGGGGAGGAGGTATTTTAAACTGAAATACAATCAAAGAACATATAATTATCATACATAAAGTACTATATGTAAAATTCAAATTGCAAAAAATATAGCTGTCCATTTTCCAAGTGTGATTAGACAATTAAGAGTGTGCAAGTTAGAATGTGCAGAGGAACTATTTTATATTCAAATACACTAAACTATATAACAGTCAAACATAAACTACTATTTTCAAAACTCAGACTGTAAAAAAGTTATACATTTTACAACAGCAATAAGACACTCAGAGGTGTATGGTGCAGATATTATATTTTACCATAAATCATATTTTTCGAGCTCATGCCTTGTGTGTGTGTGTGAGTGTGTAATGCCCCAGGTGTACATGGTGGTGGGTAGAGAATAAGGCTTGAACCCTGTACCTTGGGCCCAAGTGGCAAGAGCCTGAATTCCCTACCCACCACCATTTGTAAAAATGCTGCAGGATTTTCACTCATACTTTTTCTGTTCCTCATAAAATCTGTGGTTTCTGCATTTGTGTCCTTGTTGCCTGACAGCTACATGTTCTCTGGTTTTATTCTTGGCTGTCTGGAGTGTTTCTCCCTGGACCTCTGCTAAAAAATTAGCTTTTTTTCAAAGTCAGACTATCCTGGTTAACAAATGTTAAAAAAATGGAGACATTTCAATATCAGACTTCATATTCTTCAGAAAGTGCATGGTAACAAAAGATAAAAGCTTTTATTCTAGCAAATTTCTAGTGTACAAGATGGATATTTGAAATGTATTCCTGTGTTTCGGACTGTATTTGGCTTCATCCAGGTTTTGTGCTAGGGTTGAGAGTTATGGTAAGAACTGAATTTATTGAATATGTTTGGGGGCTGTATTCACCCAGTATTGGCTTTGTTCAGGTATTTATTGGCTTCATCCAGGTTTTTTACTAATGTTGAGAGCTATGGTAAGAACTGATTTCACTGAATATGTTTGGGGGCTATATTCTCTCATTACTGGCTTTGTCCGGGTGTTATTTGCTAAGAGGTTGAGAGCTATGGTGAGAACTGAATTCACTGAATGTTTGGTGGTTGTAGTCACCCATTATTGGCTTTTTTCAGGTCTTTTGTGCCAAGAGGTTGACAGCTGTGCTATGGTGAGAATTGAATTCACTAAATGGTAAAGTTTCAGTCTTCCTCTTTTACAAAACAGCTGATTTGGCATAGTGGTATGTTGCTTTGACTGTTTTGCACGGGGTCCCCTGGGTTCAAGATGTGGCAGTGAAATGTATGGTGGTAATGCAGCATTTTATTCTAGCAACTTTCAAACGTTATACAAGCAATGTTTAAAATGTGTCCCTGGTTTTTGGCCTTTTGTCCCCCAATAAATTTCGCTTTTTCCAGATTTCTTGTGCTGCAAAGTTCAGAGATACAGCTGAGTGTCGAGTAGATTTTACAAGGAGCTGAGAGCTGCAGGGGAGCAAAAGTTTAGTGCTGCTTATGTTTAGTCTGCTTGCATTGTTAATAGCACAACAGATAGTGTACTTGCTTTAGATGCTGAAGGCTGTGGGTTCTACTCCCACAGTAGGTAAATGCATTGCTGGTGCTGTATTGTGTTGTAAAGGGGGTGGATGCTGCAGTCCTTTTGGCAAAGATGCCTAGTAACTATGAACCAGTTAACAGTTTGCTATCCATTCTCTATTGCGTATTACTAGCTTTTCATTTTTTATTGCATGCAACAAAGGCAATTTATTCTTCAAGGGTAACAGGCAGTTTATTTGTAGATTAAACAATGACATATAAAGTGTTTGCTAGCAGCAACCTCTTTATTAGTTACAAATTTCTTCAATGTGGATTTTACTACAGAGATTGTGTATATGCTTTACTGATACTGGTGGACTTGAGTAGACTTTTTATGATGGAAATGTTCTGAATTGGGCAGTTTTGTCATTGGTGGATGCTTTTTGCTTGATTGTTTACTGGAAAAATTTTCAAAACAATAAATTTTAAAATGCCCTTTAACAACTGTACTGTATTGTACAAGGAATATAATGTAATACAGTCAGGAAGGTGTATCAAACAGCATGTGTATGTTATGTTCGAGGGGCCTATGATTTTGAAGACAGCCCAGAGTTAATATTTGCCATTGGTAAAATGCATTTTCTCTGAAAGTGGGTTTCAGTGCTGTTTCAATGCATGAGTTTCAAGGGCAGAGAAGTTTTAATGTTAGTCTATTTTCATTGTGAGACTGCATTGCTTTAACAGATATGTATTAGGGTTTGTGCTGTAAAATGCAAAGTAAAACTTTCAAATGAAATCCTAAATCATCGCAGAAGTAAAGCAGTATGCACATTAGTGTTTATGGTAAATGGGGCAAAATAACCAAGGAATGGGACATTGGAATGGCTGCAGGGGGGGGCTCCATTTGACCATGATTTTGTGTGGGGAGATAGCAAACTCAGACAGCCCCGGTTGAACTATACCTCTCAGTTGTCCATATCTTTGCAGAATGAATAGATATTTGCTGCTTATTTTTGGTTTGTTCCTCATAAAATTTGTGGTTTTCTAGGAAATCATTTAGGAATGAAGCCATTAAATGACAGACATTGAGTTTCAGATGTCATAACCTTCAGAAAAATGCATGCTAATGCAAGACTGTCTTTAAGTTTATACAAGAGCAATTTTTAGTAGTGTTTGTATGTTCCCCTATATATTTGGCCTTGTTCAGATTTCCTGCATTAAGAGGTTGAGAGGTATGTGCAAATCACTTTGTAGATTAGGAATATCCAAACATCTCAATTGTCCCCAATTCTGGCTCAAAATGTTGCTCTTCCCTAATAATCCCTCCTCCAAAATTGCAATTTTGGAAGAAAATGTGGAGGGTTTACAATTATAACTGTAATGATCAGTTATAGATTACCTTTATTTCAGAAATGCATGTGGATGCCCTTATTTTGTTAGCTGCTTCAAGTTAACTGTTAATATTAAAAAGGTGTCCCTTTTTTGACAGGTGTTTTGCATCACATTTTGGTCTGTTTTTCATAAAATTGTGGTTTTCTGGCAAATTAGTGGCAAGTCATTAAAGATTGAAGTTAGAAAATAATGGCAGACATTTGAGTTTCAGATTTTATACCCTTCAGAAAATTTGTACTAATGCAAGATCTACCTGTTCTATTTAAGTTAATAAGAGCAATATTTAAAAATTGGCCTTATTTTTGGGCCTGTGTCCCACTTCTATGTATGGCTTTGTCCAGATTTCTTGCTCTGAAGTTGAGAGGTAGGAGTGTCAGAGCCATCACTGTCAGCCAGAGACATTTCAAATTATGACATACTTATTGCACCCCAGCCCCCATTGTAGTGGCTCGGAATGTGTCCAAGGAAGGCAAGGAGCAGTTATGCAGTGTAAGTGTGCAGGGTATTCCCCCATCCAAGGTAGATCACAAATACGACTGTGGCTTTTGATCTGTCCTTGATTTTGCAAAATGTTCTGGTTTTCTATCAGATTTTTATACTGTTGATTTATGCTTCTTATTATTCAGGAACTGCATGCTGTCACAGTGCCCTGTTCTGTTTAAGTAGCCATGGTTTAATGAACATCAGGTAAGCGTGTCGGAGATTGTAAGATGCAAGTAAGCTTTAGTAAGCTTGTCAGACATTGTAAGATGCAAGTAAGCTTTAGTAAGCATATTGTTAAAGAATTACCAGCATTGCAAGCCTTTTCGTTGTTGCCATGCAGAGAATATTTACATAGCTAGATAATGTATAAGCCTTGGGTATTGAAATGCATATGACAGTATTTGTAATAAAAGGACAGGATTACAGTATTTTTAGAAGCTCATTACATTTTATTGGATACCAGTGTCTTATAGCAGTGTCTGTGTGTTAGTACACTTGTAGTTGGGTGGCTTTAATGGTATATGGTAAATAAGCATTGCTACCTTACTTAAAAGCCAAGCCCTGCAACAACTAGCTCCACACTGAAGTCAAAACACAATAGCTCTGGTGGGTAAATGTACTCTGTAGTAATCAAAAAAAGGCAAATGTTTGAAATAACTACAGCTTATGTGCAAACACAATAGGTAGTGATGAAACAATGCTCTGCTAAAAATGCTTTAATGCTCTACATTGCTGAGCTGCAATCACTAGCTACCAGGATTTCACCCACTTCAGATCAAGCACGGTGCCGTTCAGTGCAACCTTCCCAGAACTAATTCAAGTCTGACCAGAATTATTTGGTGTGTGTATAAGAGGGAGGTAGCATACCCTCAGCTGTCCAGATTTTTGCCCCATATTCCTCTTAAAAAGGATTGAAGTTGCTAAATAATGAGACATTTCAGTTTTAGATGTCATGTCATTTAGAAAAATGCATACTAACACAAATCCTGTTACTTTTGCAATTTTCTAAGTTTCTGAGAGCCATATTTATAATCTGTCCCTATTTATTTTAGGCTTTGTCAAGATTTCTTGCACTAAGGGTGAGGCCTTGAGGGGTATGGTATGTTTGTAAGAGAGAGAAAGTGAAATGCCCAAGTTAGAGTTAGCAGGTGGAATTTATTTTCAAGTGAATTTTCAAGGAACTGTGAGTTTTGAGGGAAATGGAAGTTCACTGCTGCTCATGCCAAGTCTATTTACAATGTGCAACTGTTTTGTTTAGCAAATGGTATCTCTATTGTGGTATAAAGTTTTAAAGCTATGTTAGTAGCACCACAAGTAGAATACTTGCATCTTAATGTAAAGGCTTGAGGTTCTATTCCTACAGCATATACATTTGTATGCTGCAGTCCTCAGGATGTCCTCCTTTGGATGAGATGCCTAATAACTATGAACCTGTTTCAGCTTGTCATCCATTTTCTATTGCAATATACCAGCTTACCATTTTTTAATTTAACATAGGCAATTTATTCTTTGATGGCAGCAGGCACTGAATTTGTAGATGAAACACTGAAATATACAGTTTTCTAGCAACAACATCTTCATTAGTTTCAGATATCTTTAATGTGGAATTATTCAGATTACTTTTACTTGCAGCGACACTCAAACAAGTGTTGCTGTATAATACAAGGGATATAATTCAATTATATATTATAATTAATACAATCAGGTAAATCAAATAACTTTTGCATGGCCCTAACGGTTTCCAAGGAGCCTATTCCTTGAAAACAGTTCAAAGGTAAATAACCTGCCACTGGCCAGATGCATTTTCTTTGAATGTGGGTTTCAATGCTGTTTCATTGAATGTGAGTTTCAAAAGTAGAGAAGCTTTAATGCCAAGTCTGTTTTCATTGTAAGACTATTGCTTTGTTTAGGTTTAGTAAATGTCTCAGTGTTTGGGCTATAATGTCTGAAATAAAAGTTGTAAATTAAATCCAACTGCCTGTAATCATTGTAGAACTAAAGCATAAAACAGTATGCACACAGATTTGAACAGTGTCTACAGTAAATGGGGAGAAATAGCCAAGTAATGGGACACTGGAATGGCTGTGTGGGCGGGGCTTGGGGTGGGTGGACTTGGGCGGGGCTGTGTTGGCAGGGGGCGGGGTGAGCTATGTGGGTGGGGCTCTGGGTTTGCACCCCCCTGCAAAAAATCCTGCGGGCTCCCTTGTACATAGTACCATTAACTACGAGTTCAGCACAAATCTGGGTCTTACCTTTGAGGTTAAGGATGTAACTAAAGAATGCCTTGTGGTTATCCCTGGTTAGGGAAGCCAATTTGGATTCATAGTTAGCTTTGGAGGACTTCACTAGGTTTTATTTGCTTGTTAAAGTTGAAGAGAGAGTGTTTCCAGTTTTTAGACCATTCCTTTTTACTCTTAGACAGCAATTTATTTTGTCTGTTGTAAAGCCCATTAATGGCAGTTGTCCACCAGGCAGGTTTATTTTTCCTTTGAGATCTTGCTTTGATTCTATCAGGTATGGCAGAATCAATGCAATTATACAGGTGCTTGTATAAAGCATTGGTGTATAACTTAGCATAACTGTTCCATCAGTGAGGGGCGGTGCTATGAAGCTATTTATGCTGTCATGTAAGAAGTTGTTATTGGCCTTGAAGAAGTTTTTTAGTCTAGTTGTTGCCAAGGGGGAGTCGTGTATTATAGTTACTTCTAGTGATACTGATTTTTTGTCATATCTCTCCAGGGATAGCCACACACTGGGGGTTCTGCAGTGGTGTCCCATGTAAGTGAGCACCAGATTCAGGATGTTTGAGACCTTTGTGGAGGTGTCAACCAGCTGATCCAAGGCATTGGAGTTAATGAAGTCCAGACACCTTTGGGCAAGTGAGTTAGAACACGTATAATTTACCCAGTCAATGGATGGGTAATTAAAGTCACCCAAAAACAGGGTATTTGGTTGTATCTTGATTGACTCAAGCAGATCCAAGTAGGCTGAGTGGATGTCCTGATTCGTGGAGGGGGGGGGGTCCTATAGCTGGCAATGACCTGAAGAGGGGTCTTACATATAGTCAATTGCACCTGATGTAATTCAAGGGAATTGTGCTGTTTAACCAATCTACAGGTGTATTTATCTTTAATGAATATTGATACACCACCTCCTTTAGTTTTCATGCCTTCAGTTTGTAGTCTGAATGTGTGGAAGGAAATGTAACCAGGTATAGCTGGGGTGCTCTCCACAGCCTTAAACCAAGTCTCAGTGACTGCACAAATGTCAGCATATTCCTTGGTGAGAACCTAGGAATATGGATTGATCCAGCTTTGAGTTTTTCTAATCATATCGACCAATTGGTTAATGATTTAGTTATAGAACTATAGGTTGTATAAAAAGATTTATAAAGTCAAGGAAATTGTTTGTTAGTTACATTAGCCCCAAACTTGAGTATGGCATAACAATATGGAAACCTTATAAGAAAACAAGCATACATAAACTGGAAAGAGTACAGTGGAAATATACCAGGGCCATCCATGGATGTGAACATTTTCGTTATTATGAAAGACTAAAATATCTGAACTTGTACTAAGAGGAGATCTAATTTAGGTATATAGGGGAATTTAGAGACAACTACCTCTGGGAATGTTTGGGATAATCAAATCATAGTAGAGGATTGTCAGACAACCTAAGTAGAAGGTTCTATAAGACTGGGAAGTGTACTAATTGAGAGAGCAGATGATGCATGGAAAAGACTACCAAATTACATTAAAACAAGTACTAGTTTAGATATTTTTAAAAACCGCCTGGACACTTTTTATGGGAACAAGTGTTTTTGATATATTGGCAGGCTAGAAGAGCATTAATGCTTGTGCTTGAAATATTTGCATGTATGTATGTATGCATATATGTATGTGTAAGGAAGATCTATATTCTCATTATCAGAAGGAAAAATCAATTTCAAATTCAGATTCCTAGTAAACATTCTCAAGTCAGATAATATTATCTTGCATTGGCATAAAACTAAGTCCCTTACTTAAAACAGACATTTCAACATCTGAAAGTACATAATCAGAGATATTATAAATTATCTTCCTTGATGTATCTTGCTTTGAGTCACTGGGCCATTCCATGCATTTATTCCTCCTTTTGCCCCTCCAATTTTCTCTCTTCCCCTCTGTCTCATGTTGGATTTATTGATGACTATTATCTTCATCTTCCATGGTAATACTTTACTCATGTATTCTGGGAGCAAAGGAAAATCCTATAAGCTGTTAACATTTACAACAGGCATTGCTGCATTGACCAGAGAGGTTCCATCAGGCCAGAGGATTTTGGTAACAATAAGTGGGGTCAGAAGGAGCTTCAGTATCTGCCTCATTGACAACACTCAGTTCACTATCACATGGTGCCAAAACCTGCAATGGAGTTGAATTAGCTGTATGAGATGCCTGTCATGGCTAAGAAAAATATCCCCATTCTTATAGACTCACAAGTAAATACTAGGCTTTCAGTTTGCAAATGACTTCAAGCCTAGATAATACTCAGAAGTCAAGAGTCAAAATCTGTACCCTGTTCATGTAAGGTAAAAGCCTTAACCATTATGCCAAACCCTCTCCCTTTAAAGGAATGTGGAAAGATTCAAACCCTGCACCCTTGCCACAAAAAGCAGCTCAATAACAAGTGAGAGCTTTAGTCATCCGTCACTTGGCTGACTCACTAGGCTAGACAAGGAGAAGATTACTGTTAACTGCCTGTTGGGAGCCAGAATCTGTCACATAACACAAGCACTCAGGTCACTCCAGAACAAGTACAAATATGACTCTGTCATTGTTCATGTCGGTGTGAATGACCTGAGATGTACCTCTCTGGACTACATGAAAAGAGACATGGAAGAGCTAGACAAGGAGAAGATTACTGTTAACTGCCTGTTGGGAGCCAGAATCTGTCACATAACACAAGCACTCAGGTCACTCCAGAACAAGTACAAATATGACTCTGTCATTGTTCATGTCGGTGTGAATGACCTGAGATGTACCTCTCTGGACTACATGAAAAGAGACATGGAAGAGCTCTCTGATCATGTATCCCAGGCGGGTATGACCCTGACCCTGAGTAGCATCCTGCCCTCACCAAGAATGATGCCGCAGTATAAAGAAAAAATTATCAATTTCAACAATTGGCTAAGCTTCTGGTGTCATTCAAAGGGGATCCAGTATCTGTCAGCCTGGGACGACAAGCCTCGTTGCTTTGCAAGAGATGGCGTGCACCTGTCACCCCTAGGCTTTCAAATATTGGCCAAGGCTCTTGCTGCCCCCATGGTGCCTTTTTCAGGCAAGGCTCAAAAGTCAACCCCACCTCCGTAAACAGCACAAATAAAAAAATGAGGGGTTATGCTACTCAACGCCAGGAGTTTAAGTCTCAAAATGCACATGCTTGAAGCACTCTTCAGTATGGAGAACGTCGACATCTGCGCAGTAACTGAAACCTGGTTCAAGGCTCCACAGAGCACCCCAGCACTACTGGGCTACAACTCATACCACACATTTTGGCCACAGAAGATGGAATGAAACACAAAAGGAGGGGGTGTATCCATATTCATCAAGGATACCCACACCTCCAGGTTAGTGGCGCAGCATGATACCTCTGAGATCATCCATGTGCAACTAACATCGGGTAAATCTGCAATGCAAATTGTCGTCTGCTACAGATCATCCTCCATGACCCAGGACCACCACTCCGCCTTTCTAGAGACACTGGAAAACATGAAGGTCCTACCGAAAACCCTGATATTGGGCTATTTCAATTACCTTACTGTTAGCTGGGAAAAACTACTCAAGTACAAACTCCCAGGTCCAGCACTTCCTGGAATTTTTCAAATCAAATGCCCTGAATCAGCTGGTAAACTCCCCTACCAGAGGTAAAAACATGTTGGACCTGGTCATCACCAACATGGGCAACAGGTGTTCTGCACCGGAGGTCAACCCATCACTGGTTAGATCAGACCATAAACAAATCACTCTGGATGTCCACACCACACCACCACCCCCAACCAAGGAAACCACAGTGAAAAACTTTTCTATAGCAAACTTCACCTTACTTAAGACAGAGGTGGTAAGTTTCACAGCCCCCAAGCTAAAGGATAACAGTGTCCAAGATGCAGGAACCTTTACAAATGCACTCTATGAGCACCTACAAGGATGCATGGATTGTGCCATCCCTAACAAAACCAAGACTCACTCCTCTAAGAGAAGGAAACCAGTCTGCTGGACCCCTGCCATAAACAGGCTATACAATAGAAGGAGTAAACTAGTTCAGAAAAAAAGCAAATTTCAAGGAGGAAAGACATCCCTGATCAGTATCAGTAAGAAACTACGGTCCCTCATAAAATCATCCAAGGCTAACTTCAAAAGAAAAATAGCCAAGGATTTGAAAGATAACCACAAAGCCTTCTTTAGCTATGTCAAGAATCTAAGTGGCAACTCACAGATATGCTCTGAGCTAGTGCAAAATAGCACAAAATATACTGAACCTACTGATATTGCCAACATCCTGGCAGATAGATTCAGTGCAAACTTCACCCCCTCTCACCCCAAAAGGGCCCACAACAATACTGGAAAAGTGTAGTGTCACAGAAATCACAGACGCACAGGTGAAAACAGCCCTTTCAAAAGCCAAAAGCACAGCATCAATGGGGCCAGATGGTGTCCCAGGCTGCGTCTTGCACGAACTACAGAATGAAATAACCCCCCACTTAAACACACTGTTCAGCTTCAGCCTCTCCACAGGCTACATGCCCATAGAATGGTGCACAGCAACGGTTATTCTGCTCCACAAAGGAGGGGCCACAACAGACCCTGGTAACTATCGCCCCATAAGCCTGACTAGCCTGGTCTGCAAGGCTATGGAGCGCATCATCATGGAACTCATTAACAAAGACATTGGGAACCTCCAAACACTTGACCCGACCCAGTTCAGCTTTGTTAAGGGCAGATCATGCCTACTAAACCTGGTTGACTTCTTCAAGACATTCACCAAGGCCATAGATGAGGGGAAGGTGGTTCACATAGCCTACCTTGACCTCACCAAGGCTTTTGACACCATTCCCCACTCGGGAATTATAGAAAAACTCACCAGCCTGAACATAAACCCCTAAGTCACAAGATGGGTTGCCAACTGGCTTACAGACAGAACTCACACGATAAGAATAGCAGGCTCTAGGTCAACTCTAAACTAGTCAAAAGTGGTGTCCCACAAGGCTCGGTCCTGGGACCCCTACTGTTTGACATATACTTCTCAAAAGTACAGGCAAACACAGGAGGACTATGGCTAACCAAGTTCGTCAATGACTGCAAAATGGGAGCCATAATTGACTCTCCGGCTGACACAGAAATTCTCCAAAAGAGCCTTACTGAGATGGACACCTGGTGTCAAAGTCATGGTCTCAAGCTAAATGCCAAAAAATGCATAGTCATCCCATTTGGGAAAAACAAAACACCCATGAATTACCACATAGGTGGTAGCCCCCTTAATGCAGAAGAGGTAATAAGAGATCTGGGGACCCAGGTAGATAGTAATCTCTCCTTTGACAATCATATTGCCAAAGTAGTTAGGAAATCCATCTATGTAGCCCATCTAATTACTAAAGGGTTCGCATCTAGAAAATCATAGAGTACAATGCCCCATTTGGGATGTACCTCACAAGACACTTCCAACAGATGGAAAGACCACAAAAGTACCTCCCCAAGAGGATTACTGACCTCAAACATATGTCCTATGCAACCAGACTGGAAAAACTCCGGCTGTACTCAGTGGCATATCTCCTACTCAGAGGTGATCTCTGCCTGACTTACAAAGCCATGTCCAACTAAGAATTGATGGACATGCTCCACCTAAAGAAATCCAAGTCACTGCGAGCAGCTCACTCTAGTGAGCTAAGCCTCACCACAACAATAAACAGAACATGCTGGAGGGATAGATTCCTGTCACAGAGACTCCCCATGCTTTGGAACAAAATTCCTAACTACATTAGGCAGAGCCCCTCACTAAGACTCTTCAAGAGAAACCTTGACGAGTGGATGGGTAACAGAAAATACACCCCTGGCATCACTTCATTGGCTCTTCTTGACAGAGGCTCAGTTAATTAATCAATGGGGCGGCGAAAGCTGACACACTCTGGCTAGGCTTGAGCAGATAGCCTAGTACCTACCTATGAACCTATGAACTTGATAGTTTATGTTAATTTGTAGCTATTAACTGGTCTTCGGAGCTGGTAACCAGTGCCAGCACACCGTTATAGTTCTTCTCAAAACTGTTAAAAGAAGGTGCCTTCAGAGTAGAATTTTCCAAATCATTTATCTTAGTAACCATCTCGCTCTCTGTACCTTTAAAAAATCATTCATTAGTTGCATAGACGGCAGACTTTCTTCCAAATTAAGTTCTTGCCATTTCTTAAGGAGTTCACAATATTTCTCTCCATGTGTGGTTATCTTCAAAACTCAAATGCCTCATGATGCATTTCCCAAATTCAAATATGCCTAGAAGCGAAAGCATTGTCATTGCAGTTTTTAATACACTTCAGGTTATCATTCCAAAGAAATAATATCTTCACTATGACCATTCATCACTGCTGTATTACTCCTGTAACAAAATCTTCTGCCAAAAACAGATTCATATTTACTTTAAGTAACCAGTTCAACTTGGTTTCAGCAACAGATGGCAACAGGTGATCCACTGTCACTGAATAGTGATTGAGAGAAAACATATGCCTCATTTCCTAAGGAGCACTTAAAACAACCACAAAACAAATCCAAAAAGCACTGAAATTTAAAATTGCTGCTCCAAATAAGGAAACAAATTTAAAAAACAACACAGGATCACAGAAAATAAAGTAATAATATGACATTAATCATTATTCACAAAAATAATCAGCTAGGATATTTTTTTTCTATCAGATTAATAAATAGCAAATACATTTTCTGATATTCTTTCCTTTAAACAACTTGTTGATTTCACTATATAAAATGATGAACATTTTGGATAGGTTGCCAAATATACAACACTGCACATTCTACAATCCACATACACATTAAAATAAAATTAAAAAAATTCTACCGCATTTGGGATGCTTAAATTCAATGTTAGTCTCAACTGATGTACAAAAGGAACAATCAAGGCATTTAAAAGGACTTGGCCTAGATTTTCCTATATTAGTTTTCAGTTTTAGTCTAGCCTTATAAAACAATTGCTCTTCCGATCATCAGCTCTCCTTAACTGAAACATCAGGTGAATCAGATATGAACTTATGCAACTAAGCATTGGTCTGTATTTTTTTTTCAATTTGTTTCTTTATTTGAACTGGCATGGATAATTTAAATCGGGGCACTTTTTAGATTTGTTTAGAATGCAATAGCTGTCAGAAAGTACTTTTAAAATACCACCTGTCTGTTCAGAAAAAGAAGTTATGTACTCACCATAATGTTCCATGTTTGTTGTCCTTCATCTCGCCTTCGTTCTTGCTGGTTGGGTTCAGAGCTGATCCTCGGCTTCAACTCAGCTTTTACTGGCTCGAGGCTAGTCCCTATCCCAACACGCCTAGCGGTAGTTACCCAGATCTCGTTTGTGATAACCCACCAGACTAAAAAGGTCCAAATATTACTAAACTTGCTTATGAGAAAGGTACCTGCATATGAGAGTGTGTAAACATCAGCAAGATAAAGGTAGGAAAGCCTAGATCTAACCAACTGGTAAGAAAAAAGGGAACTTGGCCAGTGTAGCCAAGCAAAAAGGAAGAAAACTCCTCTCAATCCTCCAGGAGGGGAAGGAGGGTGGGATGCAAGAAGGAAGGAGAGATGAAGGACAACAAAGACGGAATGTTATGGTGAGTACATAACTTCTTTATGTTATGTTGTCCCATCTCACTTCCTTCTTGCTGATTGGTACAGTGTCCCCAGCACCTAAATCTTGGGTGGCTCACTGGAAAAATCTCTTCTGGACCGTGGAACCAAAGGATGCCCTGTTCCAGGAGGCCACATCTACTTTGTAATGAAAGATAAAGGTATGGGGATTAGCCCATGTAGCTGCCGCACAGCTTGAATCTAAAGGCAGTTTGGCTTGAAAGGCAATAGGTTCATAGGTTCATAGGTTCATAGGTTCATAGGTTCATACTAGGCTATCTGCCCTAGGGCATTTATAAGCCTAGCCAGAGTGTGTGTGGCTTTCACCACCCCTTAGGATGAGAATACTATACCCATTAATTTGCTGTGCCTCTGTCCAGCAGTGATACAGAGATGATTCCCGGGGTAAACCTACGATCTCCCATCCACTCATCAAGATTTCTCTTGAACAGAGTCAGTGAGGGGCTCTGCCTCACATGGACTGGGATTCTGTTCCATAGTGTAGGGAGTCTCTGGGTGATGAATCTGTCCTCCAGCACGTCCTATTTATATCCGTGTTGAGGTTTAAGTCTCTTGCTCTCGTGGCTCTGGTGGATTTGGATTTTTTGAGGTGGAGCATGTCCATTAATTCCGTGTTGGACATGGCCTTGTATGTCAGGCACAGATCACCTCTGAGCAGACGGTATGCGACTGAATAGAGCTGGAGTTTCTTCAGTCGGGCATCGACATATGTTTGAGCCCCTTTATCCTTTTGGTGAGGAACTTTTGGGGTCTTTCCAACTGCTGCAGGTGTCGGGTAAGGTACATTCTCATTGGTCTGATAAGTGAAGAGTACAGGGGTACAATGACCTCTCCTGATCTGGATGTGATCCCTTCATGATCAGGTGGGCAATGTAGAAGGTCTTCCTAACCACTTTGGCAATGTGAGTGTCAAAAGAGGTTACTGTCAACTTGGGTCCCCAGGTCCTGATAACTTCTTCCGTGTTTAATGGATTACCACCTATGTGGTAATTAGGGGTTACCTTGTTTTTCCCAAAGGGTATGACTACTACTTTTTTGGCATTTAGCTTAAGGCCATGGCTCTGGCACCAGTTATCCATTTCTATGAGACCTTTCTGGAGGATGTCTGTGTCTGATGGAGTGTCAATTATGGTGCCCAATTTGCAGTCATCTGCAAATTTTGTCAACCACAATCCCCCTATGTTTGCCTGCACTTCAGAAAAATAAATGCTGAACAAGAGGGGGCCCAGGACTGAGCCCTGTGGGACACCGCCGTGACCGGCTTAGAGTCTGACATGGCACCAGCAACTCTAACCCTGTGTGTTCTGTCCTTGAGCCAGTTTGCAACCCATCTTGTGACATATGGGTTTACATCTAAGCTGGTGAGCTTTTCTATGATGCCCGAGTGGGGTATTTGTGTCAACAGCTTTGCTAGGTCAAGGTAGGCTGTGTGAACTGCCTTACCCTCATCAATGGCCTTAGTGACTGTTTGAAAAAGTCGACCAAGTTCAAGAGGCAGGATCTGCCCTTGACAAATCCAAATTGGGTAGGATCCAGTGTCTGTAGGTCCCCAATGTCTTTATTTATGAGTTCCATTATGATCCTCTCCATAGCTTTGCAGACAAGGCTCGTCAAGCTTATGGGAATTTCAAATTTCAGGGTCCATAGAAGCACTGCCTTTGTGGAGTGGGACCACAGTTGCGACGCCATTCTTTGGGTACGTATCCTGTAGTAAGGCTAAGATTAAACAGCAGCCTTATGTGTGGGTTTAGTTCCTCATTGAGTTCGTGTAGCACACATCCGGGGACACCGTCCGTCCCATTGATGCTGTGTTTTTGCTTTAGAGAGCAGCTCTCACCTGGGCATCTGAGATGTTTGGGAGGCTAGACTCTGGTGGGATAGATATTTCTCCTTTTGGGGAGGGAGGAGAAATTTGCACTGAACCTGTCTGCCAGTATGTTGGCAATGTCTGTGGGTTCAGTGATTTTTTATCATTTTGGACTAATTCTGAGCATATCTGGGAGTTTCCACCCAGGTTTCTAACATAGCTAAAGAAGGCTTTATGATTGTCTTTTGTGTCATTAGCGATTTTTCTCTCAAAGTTGGCCTTGGATGATGTTATGAGTGATCGTAGTTTTTGCTAGTATTGATCAGAGATGCCTTCCCATTTAAGGATTTTGCTCTGTCATGTAGTAGCTTTCTCCTCTTGTTGTAGAGTTTGTTTATGGCTGGAGTCCACCAGACTGGCGCCTGCCTTTGGTGGAAAGGGTCTTGATTTTATTAGGGATTGCTTGATCCATACATTCCTGGAGGTGTCTCAGAAGGCATTTGTAAGGGTTTCAGCAGCGTGGGTTGTGGTTTCCACTGGCTCGGGGCCTTGAAGGATACCACTCCAGTCTTAAGAAGTGTGAAGTTTGCTTTTGAGAAGTTCTTCACTGTGGTCTTTTGCTGGGGGTGGGGCGGATGTGGATCTCCAGTGAGATTAATTTATGGTCTGATCTCACCAATGAGGGATATACTTCGGTGTGGAGCATTTTGTCCCCATGTTTGTGATGATCAGGTCTAGTATATTTTCTCCTCTTGTGGGAATGGTGACTAGTTGTTCCATAGCATTTGAGTTTATGAACTCAAGGAACCTTTGGGCTAGGGTGTTGGGGCTTGAGTAATGTTCCCAGTCTATGTTTGGGTAGTTGAAGTCACCCAATATGATGGTGTTTGGAGAGACATTTATACTCTCCAGTGTCTTCAGGAAGGCTGTGTGGGTTTCCTGAGTTTGAGAAAGGTGGTCTGTAGCATGTTACAAACTGTAGGGCAGTTTTACCTATGGTTAATTGCACCTGGATGGTCTCCGATGCCGTTGCCACTAACCTGGAGGTGTGGGTATCCTTTATGAATATGGATACTCCCCTCCTTTTGTGGTTCGGTCCGGATTTTGGGGCGGGCATGATATGAGGTATAACCTGATAGTGCTGGGGTGCTCTCAGGAGCCTTGAACCAGGTTTCAGTCACAGCACAAACATCGATGTTCTCCATACTGAGGAGGCTTGTGGCGTGCATCTTGAGGTTTAGACTTCTGGCATTGAGCAGTATTACCCTTAGTTTTTCTCCATTTTTGTTTCTGTAGGTTTATCATTTGAGCCTTGCCTAAAAAGGCACTATGGGGGTGGCAAGAGCCTTTGCCAATATCCGGAAGCCCAGGGGTGACAGGTGCAAGCCATCCCTTGCGAAGCAGCGTGGCTTGTCAAGCATGTCATCCCAGGCAGACAGACATTGGATCCCTTAGAATGACACCAGTAATTAAGCCAATTATTAAAGCTGATCATTTTGTCTCTGTATTGTGGCATCATTCTTGGTGAGGGTAGGATACTGCTCAGGGTCAGGGTCATACCGTCCTGGGCTACATAATCTGAGAGCTCCTCTATGTCTCTTTTCATGTAGTCCAGGGAGGTACATCTCGCATGGACAATGACTGAGTCATACTTGTACTTGCTGTGGAGTGACCTGAGTGCTTGTGTTATGTGGTGGATTCTAGCACCTGACAGGCAGCTAACTGTGATCTTTTCCTTGTTCAGTCTGGTGAGAGGGACGTCAGTGTGTCTGACTATGGAGTCACCTATAACAAGTGTGTCTGGCATTGTGTTTGGCCTTAAGGGCTGTGACTGTTTAGCACACTGACTTTGAGAACTATGTGTTGCATGTCTTATGTCTTGAGGTGGCAGTTGCTTGGGTGTCTGCTTTGGAGGCCTCTGTAGTTTTGGTAGATTTTGATCAGTGCCTCAGTATGTCTTTGTGTGTTTATGTGTTTGTTTTGCAGTTGTGATAGTTCTATGTGAAACTGGGTTTGTGGTGTGCGTGGTTTCGTTCTCCTCCTGTCTGGTCTTGCCAGTCCTGGGTTGAGAGAGCTCAGCCTCCAGTTTGGCTATATAGTTGCATCTCTCACATGTATTTGTCTTTTGTGGGAGAAGGAGTGGGTTGTCTGTGTACATGAGGCAATTGTAACATTGCCTCAAGACTACGGCCCTAGTAGAGTGTCCTTTAATTTTTCCTGGAAGTTCTCTGTTCTGTAAAGCATACACACATATGATAGTGTCTGAAAGCCACTTTGATAAGGTCACTTTAGAGACTGGACAACCTACCTTGTTGTCTGTAAAGGATATAAACAATTGGTCAGATTTTCTGAAATCCTTAGTCCTGTGTAAATAAAAATGTAACTGTCTATGAACATCTAATTGATGGAACTTATACTCTGCCTTGTTACCATAATTGGGAAAGAATACAAGAAGATCTATGGATTGATTTAAATTATGCTCTGAACACACCTTGGGTAAGAAGGAGGGATTGGTTCTGAGAGAAACTCTGTCTTTGTGGAAAATCAAGCATGGGGGATGAGTAGATAAGGCCTGTACCTTTGAAACCCTCCTAGCTGAAATAATGGTGGTCAAGAAAAAGGTCTTCCATGTTAAAAATGTTAGAGGACAGGAATCAGCTGGCTCAAAGGGAGGAAGAATGAAAGACTCTAAAACTAGATTTAAATCCTAGGGGGGGAAAGGTTCTCTTATTGGAGGTCTCAAGAGGGAAGTACCGCTTAGGAATGCTTTACATAGTCTGTGGGACATGATGTTAGATCCCATTTCTCCTACATGAAAATTAGAAATGGCAGCTAGCTGGACTTGGACATTAGCTGCCGCTGCTCCTCATTCAAATGTTTCAGCCAGGAAATCCAGAATCTTAGAAATGGGTGCAGCAAAGGGATCAATGTCATTCTTTTTTGCCCAACATGAGAACCTCTTCATTTACTAGCATAAAGTTTTCTTGCAGTGGGCTTATGGGATGAAATCAAAATGTGTTGAACTGCCGGGGAAACATCTGGGAGCCTGGCTAAGACTGGAAGTGGAGAAACCAAGCAGTCAGCTTGAGAGTATGGACAGAAGGGTGGAGAGTATCCGACTGATGTGTCAGGAGATCTAGAACTGGGTCCAGTATCCAGGGCTCCCCTTACAGATGAGGCCAGAGGAATGGGAACCAAATCTGTTGAGGCCAGTAAGAAGCAATGAGGATTAACTTGCAACCCAATGACTGAGCTTTCTGAAGAACCTTGGAGATCAGGGGAAAAGGTGGGAAGGCATAAAACAGTTCCAGGGGCCAATCATGAACCAGTATGTCCCTGGGTGACTGTCCCAGGGGTAGGACTAGGGCAAAGTAGCCACTGCATTTGTTGATGAGGAGAATGGCAAAAAGATCGCAGCATGGCTGGCCCATTTGGAAAAATCAGCTCTGCAACTTCCTGTTTCAGGGACTACTCTTGAGGCATCAGAATAGCCCTGCTGAGCTTGTCCACTATCATGTTGGATTTCTCCAGAATGTGCATTGCAACCAGAAAGCATTGGGAAGACATCACCCATTGCCATACTGGTAGAGCCTCTCGGCACAAAAGATAAGACCTGGTTCTGCCCTGTTTGTTGATGTGCCACACTACCGACATATTGTCTGCCTGAATTGCTATTGTCCCTGTAGGTAGAGAGACTTGAAGTGCTTGCAATGTCAGAAGCACCACTCTCATGTCTAGGACATTGATGCGGTACTTATTTTCTTGCCAAGTCTCTCGAACAGTCTGTCCCAGATAATGCCCCCCACCCTATCTGGGAAGCATCTGTGGTTACTGTGGCTATGGGTTGTGGGGCTAGAAATGGCCTGCCCATTGATACCAGAGGGGATTGAAGCCACCATGCTAAGTCCTTCTTGCAAGACTCTGTGCTCCATATCTGATGTGACATTGGCAAATCCTGGAATGACCATTGAGCAAAAAGGAGCCACTGCAGAATTCTCATGTGGAAGCGTGCCATAGGGACCCAAGTAATCACTGCAGTCATCGAACCCAAGACCTTGAGGACAAATTTTGCCTGGATTCTCTTGTTTGTCAAGAGAATTGAAACTTGACGAAAAATGGTTAACACTCTTTTGTGAGGCAGTTTTGCTATCATGGCCCTTGTGTCTAAATCTGCACCTATAAATGAAATATACTAACAAGGCAACAAGGCAGACTTTTCGTAGTTTATGGTGATGCCTAGTTGTGTACAGGTGTGAATAGTGGAGTCCCATGCCTCAATGAGTTGATGCTTGGTGGTGGCAGTGAGGAGCCAGTTGTCTAGATATGGAAACACCCAGAATCCTAGATACCTCAGATGAGCCGTGACTACTGCCATGCATTTGGTGGACACCCTGGGGGCTGTGGGGAGACAAAAGGGCAGAGCTCTGAACTGGTAATGACTGGCTCCCAGCCGGAAGCATAAGTACCTCCTGGAGTGCCTGTCCATTTTTATACGGTAGTACACATCCTGGAGATCGATAGAGCACATCCAGTTGTCCTGACACAAAAAGGGAAAAATGGACTGCAGTGTTACCATCCAGAACTTTGCTTTCTTGACTGATTTGTTGAGTTTGCTGAAATCCAAATTGGGTCTCCAGTTCCCTGTCTTTATCAGAACTAAAAAGAACCTTGAGTAAGTGCCGGATTCGATTTGGTCTGTGGGGACTTCTTGGATGGCTCTTTTTTCTAGAAACCTTTGAACTTCTAGGTTTGCTTGATCCCAAAGACTGGGTGGAACATCTGGGATTGTGTGTTGATTTGTTGGAGGGGGTGGTTGTGAGAAGGGAATTTTGTAACCCCTGGATATTATCGACAGTACCCATGTAGCTTCCGTGATTGTTTGCCAGGCTTTTGGGTACTGGGATAATCTCTCCTCTGACTGCTTCCAGAGGCAGACAGTCAGGCCTCCTTTCAGGAGCACTAGAAAGGCCTGCCAGAGAAGGTATCTCTGTCAGCCTGATTCGGTAGACCCCCCTGCCGCGGGGTCGGCATCTCTATTTCCCCCTCTGCCCCTAAGGGAAATGTCTCTATGTGTCAGGTGAAATTCCCTGGGATTTTCTGAACCACATCTTCCCGCTCTTCTGACCCTTGGGGTAAGGTCTAGAGGGGGTGGAAAAATGTACTCTCATGGCAGAGAGAGTTTTGTCATCTCATTCACACCTGGTAAGAGTCTTTTTACCTGAGACCTGAACAGCGATGAGCTGTCAAAGGGGGTGTTGGTAAAGGAGTACTTGAAGGGCTCCAGAAATTGACAAAGGTGCATCCAGGAGTGTCTGCACAAAGCAACCCCTGTGCCTGCTGCCTTACTCACTCCATCTGCTGCACAGGAGATCAGCCGCATGGAGGAATAGATGACAAGGTCACAAGCTGTGAAGCCGCCTTGTTTGGAGCTCCTTCAGCTGTAGGATTCTGTAGGGTATCTCCTAGTTCCTTTAGGAGATCCATTTGAAGGCATGTAAAGTGAGACAAATAATTCAGCGACCTGAGAGTAAAGGCCGCTGAAGCAAACATATGCTTCCCATACCTGTCCATTGTACCAGACTCTTTGTTCAGCGAATGGACAGAAGAAGAAGTCTCCGCTAACTCTTTCTTGGTGGCTGCTGCCACCACCATAACATCAACAGGCACACCCTTTGAATAGAAAGGACCTATCCTCTGGAGCAGTTATGAATTTATTGGGTCTCCTCAGAACTGGTTCCATAGTCTCTGGGGAGCTCCAGGCCTTCCGACTCACCAAAGCCAGTAGAGGGTCTAAAGGTGGGGACACCCAATAGGTGGAGGGTCAGGAACCAAATGCATCCAGGTACACAGACTCATCATCAGAAGGGGCAAGGGATTTCCAGCCACCCCTCTGTCTAAGGATTTCCAGGATGTCTGAAAAAGAGACATCCTCAGAGGGGAACCGTGAGGATCCTTCTGAGTCCTCCAAGTCTGTGTCTGAAGTGAGAGACTCAGGGGAGTCCAAATGCTTCCTCTTGCATTTTCCCTTCCGAGGGACCTCCTCTGAGGGGTGCTCAGGGGAGGTTTTGGAAGAGGTAGGGTCACCAAATAGGGCATCCTGGAGCATGGATTCCCTACACTTGGGGGGAAAGGGGATCGGAGGCAGACTCTGTCACTGAAAGAGTAGGAACCAATGGAGCCAAGGGTGGAGTGGTTCAGGGGACAGCACACTTCTCATCACCTTGAAGGCACTGTGGTCCTGACCCAAAAGAGTCCCTGGCTCCAAAGAGTCTGGGGATCTCCTCCTAACCATGGGCGATGGCTCCGAGGCCAATGTAGGACAGACCGAGACAATGAACAGATCAGAGCAGTAGTCAGAACTGATAGACCAGTGGTAATGGGAGCCGATGGTTCCACCACAACTTCCATGCACTCTGGCTCCGAACTCAAAGGAGTCAGAGGAGGAATCGATAACAGTGTGGATTGAGGTGTCGGTGCTAATTCCTTGTGAGCTGGGCTCAATAATAAATTAGGCAATGCCTGTGTCTTGAGAAGCCTCTCCACCACCTTCTCCACATCATGATCCAAAAGCCTGGATGATTGAGAGGAATGAGAGGAAGACCGATGACTGCCTGCCACAGATTGTAACAGCGGGGACTGTGGAGCAGACCTCACCAGCTCCAGAGAGGGAGACCTGGTTCTCTTGAGAGTCCTGACTGGCTCTGAAACCACTGATGGAGCCGCCTGAGAAAGAGCTTTGTCAGAACCAACACTGGGATCTGACAAACTCACAGGTTTATCCTTAAATTTTGATGGCTCCGACATCGGAGCTGATGAAGATGATGGCTTAGGGGACTTAACAAGAAGATGGACTTATAATTAATTTAACTGACTATAACCTAACTAATGAAAACAAAGCTGTTCTTAATAAAGGCTTAAACTATGCACCATCACATTTTATGTCCCAATATGATATGGATATAAAACAGTTCTCTAGAACGTTAAATTTGAAATATTTTTTCATAGCAGAGGTGAAGTGTCTAATGTTGTACCTTATTTTAAGGTTAAGAAAAGTTCTTTTGTACCACCATACCATTCTAGGGTTAAACTTTTTGAAAATAGTGTCTTATGTGAACTGCACATTAATCATGGATCCACTCGCAAGGGAGACATCAAAAACTGAAAAATAATTTTAATATATATTGTTTAATGTATGTTATAAAAAGGGAGTTTATTTCACCCTGTGTCTTTAATAATTGGGTATATAAATGTATGTATTGCAAGGGACTGTATTATTCCAGTGAGGATGCCAGGGGATGAAACCGGTTTGGAGTTTCTTGCTGCTGTGACTGTTTGTCGGTCATGGGCTTTTGTCAGAATTGGCATTTGCCTGAACAAATGATGATTCTGAAAGTATTACCTGGACTTTATTTTGTTTTCATTACAATTTCAGTAATGTATATAATATAGTGGTGCTGGACTATTGTTTTGGTGTGTTACATGTTGGTACAGTCCGAGCACACAGTGGGCTTATGTGCACCAGAAACTTGTTGGGGTTTGTATCGGTGCTGAGTGCTGTGGCGTTTTTGATGTCTCCATTGTGAGTGGATCTATTTACCAGTTTCAAGATGTCATTTGAGGGTGATTTGCGAACATTTATTGGGAACCTTTTAGCAGATAAAGAAGATGGAACATGGCTTATGGGCAAACAGTCTGATACAGCATCTACTGGGGTGAGTCGCACTTCAGAAATGCAACGTACTTTTAAAGAACTTAAGGTAGCTATGAGAAAGTTTTGTTCAACAGTATGGCATATAAAATTGCTACAAGCTTATTTGGAAGCTGGAATTATACCTCGAGGCCTAATGGTGTACGTAGAACCCGGAATGGGTAAGGAAAACCAGTCTTTTATTAATAAATGGCGCAGGATACAAAATATGGCATCAAATCTGTTTATAGAACTGTTGGTCTCATATTATAAAGAGACACTTAATGGCATTAAGGGCCAACTTGACTTGTGTTTGGAGTCAGTACAGCGTTTTGAACAACAAGATGAATATAAGAGACTGTTCAATCAATATGTTGAAGAGATGAGTGTTTTTGATTCAGAATTAAAAGCTAGAAAAGTGAAAAAATATAGTAGAGACTTGAATGACTTTAAATCTGACAAGGCCTATACGTGGAAACAAATGAAAAGGGCCATCAGGTTTACAGAGACTGTTAATAAGTAATAAAATCTATTATGAAACCGACTTATAATTTGGGATATAATACAGAATTTAGTGCTTCAGAAATGTCTTCAAATGCATTTAGCACCAATACTGAGAATGATACAGGGGACATATTAGATGCTGGTTCTCCAAGAGGCAAAAAAAAAACAGATCCAGACTAGCCCTTTAGAAGGGGCGGTAAAAAACACCACAAACGAAGAAGAGATACAGGTGGAGAAAATTTTCAGGGATCTGATGACCAAGTAGAACAAGAAGATGGAATTATAGTTAATTTAACTGACTATAACCTAACTAATGAAGAGAAAGCTGTTCTTAATAAAGGCTTAAAATATGTACCATCACATTTTATGTCCGAATATGATGTTTGTATGGATATAAAACAGTTCTGTAGAACATTAAATTTTAAATATTTTTTTCATAGTAGAGGTGAAGTGTCTAATGTTGTACCTTATTTTAAGGTTAAGAAAATGTTGTGCCACCATACCATTCTAGGGTTAAACCTTTTGAAGATAGTGTATTATGTGAACTGCAAATTAATCAGAATGAGATTTCCAAACATCATGGTGACAATTTAATATCTACAGAGAGGTTGGCTTTAAAACATTTAAAAGAAAACAAAGACATACTGCAGGATTCACAAAGCCTCCGTGTAAGAGTTAGCAAGTCTTACACGGAGGCTGCAGTTAAACGGGTGATGTCAGCATGCCATGCATATTCATGAGGGCATGCTGAATCACACCTAGGCTAACTGCAGTCCGTGTAGCAATGTTGGGCGTGTCGCCGCATGGCGAGACCTGCAAAGGGACACGCCCCAGAAGAATCACAGTCCCAAAGGAAACTCCCACGAAGCGAGTCTGCGCGAAATGTCAAGAAACACAACAGCACACATGCCCCTACAGACTATTAGCAACTGAAATGTAAGCGTAAAATGAACAGTTTAATTTTTTATTTCAAAATGTTTGCCCGTAATTGCTTCGTTTGCTTGTGCCCTACGCTCAGCCACAGTTAGCAGTCATTGAAAAAGCATATAAGCTCTAAATTTGCAAAATAAGCCAAGTAGCAATAGCGTAGTGATTGAGACGTCGGCCAAAGAGGAGGCAGTCACGGTTCGAGCCCCAACAATATCATTTTTTATTTTTAGTGAAATAAGCACGAAACAATCCCCTGACATATATGTATATATATACAATTATAATTTAAGTAAAATGCAATGAAATGGGCCATGTTTTATGAAGAACTCTGACACAATAAAAAAATAAAACATTTTATAAGTGCCCATAGCTGAGCAGTGCTCTAACAAGCTGAGTATGTTTGCTTGCAGGTGACCAGTGGTTTAACAGGTGTAATAGGAGTGCCTGGAGTTGAGCAGTGCTTTAACACGCTGAAAGTGTGTGCCCGTAGCTGCCCAACATTTCTCACAGCGTAATATGCATGGTCACAGCCAAATAACGCGTTAACCATCGTAACCCGTTTGCGCGGAGCTGCCCAGCGTGCCAACCAGCTTACCGGCAGGCAACGTTGAGCAACCTGTATCAAAGCCGCCTTTAAACAGACACACCTCCTAGCCTGTCTAGACAGTAGTAAAATAAAAAAAAAAAGCAATGCCCAGGCTCGAACCCAGGATACTGTGCATCATAGTTAAAGTACTGAACCACTAAGCCATGACAGCTGTACTGAAAAATGCAGTATTAGCATATATATAGGAATGAATGGAAATAGAAGCATGACAAAGCAGGTTTTGTGAAGCTGATGCAATTCCAAAAGGGCCAATCACAGATAAGTGCGGGGAAAAACGGCATATATAAGCCCCATAGGTGGGAATACACAGCATAACTGATTGTGGAACCTATTTGCAGGCAGGATGGCAGGTGTAGGAGAGGGTAGTCGCTTTCGAGCACAAAGGTGGGGTGTTGAGGAGTCCAAATACATGGTTTGGCTCCTAGTCCACGATCATGAGGCTCAACTCATGCAGGGCCAGGCTCTGTGGGGTGCATATAAGGCAGAGGCGTGGAACCGGTTGGCACATGATCTCACCAGTGCCACAGACATACCAAGGACTGGTGAACAGGTCCGTCACCACCATGTGGACCTGAAGAGACGGAAGCAGGACCAACTGAACCGTTTTCCTACTGTCCTACCCTCTTTGTGCCCCCTTTTTCACCACTGTCCTATCTCCCCATTTTCTTTTCTTTCAAAGAAATTAGCACGGGTGTGCACGAGAGTAAGCACTTTTAAGCAGTAATAAGCGGGTGTGTGCGTGTGTGCGCGAAGCTAAGCAACAGTGCACATGTGTGAGCTCCGCGCAAACCAGCACTAACCCGCTTACAACTGCTTAAAAGTGCCTTAGTCACTCTGAATGACAAGGCGTGTAGTCTGCTCAGCAGCAAAATAAAATTCCTCTGTCAGTCTTGAACCCAGGACCTTGGAGAGACTAGTCTGCATGACTTACCACTAAGCCATAACTGATATACAAGAACTTTGCGCTGAAAGCAATATATCATGAAATAGTAGGACTGAATGTAAAGGGAATATAGGAAGGCTATTACACAAAGCTTTTCTTGTATGTTTACTGGCAATTCTTGTGGATTTGTATAACATTAGTGTGAGAAGAGAAACAGCCATGCTAGTCGGTAGCTTGTAGGTAATAATGTGACAGTAGCACCTTGCAAACCACACACACTAACAGAGCAGGATAAACACTGCCATATTTGAACAGGTAAGAGGCCAGACCTCGCCACTGGGACTGATTTACAGGGATGTCCCTGATTTGAAAACAAATGTTAACTGTGCCCCACTGACTCCCTGTGAAATGTACTAACAGTAGGCCGAAAGGTGTTTTGTCCCACGTAATGGTAACTGTCAACTACTGAAAGTATGCACTACGTGCATGTCAGAAATGGTGTATTAATGCACATGCTCAAAATACCCCACAGTCACAACTGCAGAATATCTAAAATATATCACGGGTGTATCCCACTGATATGGACCATTCCCTGAGGCTGATAAAAGATACACCTGAGAGTGAGTATCTGAGGCCTGCAAGTGTCACAAACTCACAGGCATATCATTCTGTCTGCTGTCACACACTTTGTGAATAGCTGTAGAATAGCTTCCACAAGCACACCCACATGTAGGTGTACAACCCACAAATATCAAAGGAGGTATCCAACTAATAACAGAAGGACAGTATAGTTGTTTACAAGCACTGCATGTGCCTGCTATCCATAACTGTTAGTACAAAGTACAATGTGCCACTACTGCTCAGCAGCAAAATAAAATACCCTTGTAGGTGTCAAGCCCCACACCTTGGCCAGACTAGACTGCATGCAGTACCACCAAACCACAACAAACATATAAGGAATTGCTGCTGAAAGAAATATAGCAAGCATTACAAGGAGTGAATGTGAATGGAAAATAGGAAAGCCATAGCAACACATTCCAGTAAAGACACCTAGCAGGCCTCCAAGGAGTGAATGTAAAGGCTAAATAGTGAAGCCATAGCAACAAATTGCAAGAGCCACTGCTGTAAACCAGTTACTCCACAAGTCCCACAGGAAAGCACATACTCCCATTTAAACAATATTAGTATTATTAGGTGTCAGTTAACATACACACTGAGAAGAACAAACTGGAGGAAGCAATAGTCAGGTGTCAGTACAACATGCATGTCAGTGCCTACAACACAGCCTGAGATATGAGAGACATACCAACCTTTATGCTCACACAACAGTGTCCACAGCATACCAGCATGGTCCCCACCTTGAAAATCTGAAAGGGCTACGCCTACCTCACCTAACATTTTATAGCACTGTCCTGAAATCACAGAGAGAACTGCAATTACCACACAGCAGGCTGCATGCAATTAGCAAATGCTGGCTAACAATTGGTGCAGAGGCCATCACATGCACATCTGCATATACCTACAAAAGCAGCCTGTACTCCCAGTCCACACATGCAATACGTTCATTGCAACAGCCGGAGGGAGAGACAGAAAGAGAGAGAGACAGAGAGAGAGAGAGAGAGAGAAAAGAAATAAATAAAAACAAAGACATAAAAAAAAACAAATAAGAGACACAGACTGCCGAAACTACAACATTACAGAACAGCATACTACCAAGCAGCAAGCCATCAAAAATAGCAGTGTCCAACAAAGGTAATATAAACTAATAATGTAATAGTCTACATACTGTGAACCCTACATATGTGTTAGCAGTCTGTATATATATATATATATATATATATATATAAAGATGTGCATAGGGCAGGGGACATACTGCAACTGTTAGTGAAGGCTGGACATACATATGTATGTGAAGGATGCTATGTGCACATATCAATGTAGATTGTAGTGCAACGTACAATGTAGGTTGTACAGTAATGAATGTTTAGCAGTATGTTAGTGTGTGTATTCGTATGTGTAAATAAAAAGGTATATATATATATATATATATATATATATATATATAAATATATATATATATATATATTATATGTATATGTATGTATATTTATATATGTATCTATATATAATTTGCATATATGTATACATAGATAGAGAGGGATGTAGAAATAGATAGACCCAGAATGATACCACAGTACAAGGACAAAATGATTGACCTCAACAATTGGCTAAGCTTCTGGTGTAATTCTAAGGGGATCCAGCATCTGTCTGCCTGGGACAACATGACCGACAGTCCATGATGTTTTGCCAGAGATGGCCTGCACCTGTTGCCCTCAGGATTCTGGATACTGGCTAAGACTCATGCCACCCCTATAGTGCCTTTGTCTGGCAAGGTTCAAATGACAAATTCACCACTGTAAACGGTGACATCTGTGACATCTGTGCAGTGACAGAGACCTGGTTCAAAGCTCCAGAGAGCACCCCTGCATTACAAGGCTTCAATTCATACCACACATTTTGGCCACCTAACCCAGAAAGAAGCACTAAAGGCAGAGGCGTGTCCATATTAATTAAGGATATCCACACCTCCAGGCTAGTTGCACAGCATAATGCATCTGAGGTATCCAATTGCAACTAACTCTGGGCAAGCATAATCCAAATGGTAGCTTGCTACAGACCCCCACCATGCCCCAGGATTCACACCCCTCATTTCATGATACACTGGAAAGTATGGGTACAACCCAACACCTAATAATAGCCCGATTTCACCTACCCCACCATTAACTGGAAAAACTACACCTGTACCAACTCTATTGCTCAACGTTTTCTAGAATTCATAAATACCAACGCCTTGGATCAACTTATTCACACCCCCACCAGGGGCAGCAATATCCCAGACTTGGTCATCACCAACATGGGAAACCGGTGTTCCACACCAGAGGTCAATTCCTCGTTGGTCAGATCCGACCACAAGGTAATCAGCCTAGACATCCACATCCCACCACCAGCCTCAATTAGGGACACCATTGTAACAAACTTCTCAAAAGCCAATGTCACACTTCTTAAGACAGAAGTGGCTAACTGCATGACACCCATGCAGACGGACAATAGAGGTATGACTGCCAAATCCAAAAAAAAAAAAAAGAAAAAACAAAAACTGGGGGGGAAAAGGCCCAAAAAAAGTAAAAGGTGTTCCCAAAGGAAACCAAAAAATGCTTTGCCCCAAAGGGTTGGGCCTTCCCCCCCAACAACCAAGCCTTTTTGGGGAAGGAAAAAAATTTAAAAAAGGGAAGGACTTTAACCCCAACCCCCCCTTTAAATTTTTTGGCCCCCCCCCCCCCCCCCCCCCCCCCCCCCCCCCCTCCCCCCCCCCCCCCCCCCCCCCCCCCCCCCCAAAAAAAAAAAAAAAAAAAAAAAAAAAAAAAAAAAAAAAAAAAAAAAAAAAAAAAAAAAAAAAAACCCCCAAAAGGTTCCCAGCATCCACTTTCCCCACCAAAAAAATTTAAAAGGGCACCTTTCCCCAAACTTTTAAACCCAATGTCCCTTTAAAACAAAAGGGAACTGCAACACCCAGCGGGCGGAAAATTTAGAAATGCGGGCCTCAAAAGGCACTTGTATAAAAACACCTTCCCCCAGTCCAACATGCAATCCCTTAACAGCCAAGAGCCCCAGAAAAGGGGAAAAGGGAAGGGGGGGAAAAAAATTAAATAAAAAAAAACTTTAAAAAAATAAGAAACCCAGACGGGAAAACCCCAAAAGCTACTCCCGAAAAAAAAAATTCCCATCCCCAAAAAAAGGGAAAAAACAATTTTAAATAGCTTTTGTAAGCCCCCAAAAGGGGGAAATTTTTAATTTTATATAATAATAAAAAATATACGGGGAAACCAACTGTTTTTGAAACCCTGGCAAATAGGTTTAAGGTGCAAATTTCCCCTTAAATTAGAGGAAAACCTTATACGGGAAGAATGAAATTTTTCCCAAAATTTAGGGTGAAGGTAAAAAAATTAAAAAAAAAATATATAAATATATTT
The DNA here is from genome assembly GCF_019279795.1 of Protopterus annectens. Taxonomy (NCBI): domain Eukaryota; kingdom Metazoa; phylum Chordata; order Ceratodontiformes; family Protopteridae; genus Protopterus; species Protopterus annectens. Next base: position 4,178,796 of record NC_056745.1, on the reverse strand, counting down.
TAAAAAATAATAAAGGGATTAGAATTTAATTTCAATAAAACCCTATAGGTTTGTGGGAAATGAAAATGGACCCAAAATCCCCATAAAAAGGGGAGCCCAAAAATTTGGCCAACGGTTTAACCAAACCCATTGCCTGTGGGCCGGGTCGCCAAGGCCAGGAAGGGCCTCATGGCCTCAAAAAATTTGGAATCTCCAAACTCGGGCCCCCCCTATAGTTTTTTTTGGGAAAGGGTTAAAATGCCCTAAACCCTAAATTGGGACTTCTTTAAAGGGAAGGTTCAAAGCCCAAGAGAGGGTTAAAAGGTTCAAAAACCAACCTTTTGGACCTCCCAAAAGAAAAAAACCCCATTTAATTTAAAGGGAAAACACCCCAAAAACTGGGTTAAAAATCCTAGGTATAATTTAACAATTTGGCCCAAAAACCCCAATTAAAGTAGCTTTCCAAACCCCCCCACCCCGGGACCATAAAAGGGGATCCCACAAAAATTTATTGGGTCCCCCCCTTTTGGGGTTTTTCCTCCCTTAAGGGGAAAACAACCCCCAAAAAGAAGGTTTGTTCTAAAAAAGTTTGCAATTATTCAAACCCCCCGGGGCCAAATCCCAATTTTCTAAAATGGGGAAACCCTTTCCAAAACCCCCTTCCGGGAGAGCCCCGGTTCCAGGCCTAAGCCCCAATCCCAAAAGCCCCTTGGGAATTAAAAATTTCAAAGGGTTCAAAATTCCAAAAAGGGGGAAATAACCCCCTTGGGACAAAATAAGGGGTAGTCCCCTCCTCCTGAAAAACACTTCCCCACAGGGGCAGGAAAATCAGGGCTATCCCAACAAAAAGGTTTCCCCCCAGAAAAAAGGGGGTCTTGGGGGCCCCCTCTCCAAAAAAACAAACCCTAATAAAAGAAAGTTTTTAAAAAAATGAAAACCCTTACGGAAAAAACAAACAAAAAAAATTGGAAAAGCCCACCACAAAGAATTTTATTTGGTCAAAACAAAGGGGCCCCAGACCGTCTAAAACTAAGGCCTTAACTCCCAAGGGTTTTAACCCTCAGGGGTGAATTTCTCTCCCCTAAACCCTTTCCAACTAAGTCAAACCCTAATTGGCTGCCATTAAAAAATAATCCCCGAAGCCAACAAGGGGGCCCTTTAAAACCCCGGGGGTTCCCCACAAAAACAAAAATGCGGGGGAACCCTTCCCCCATACCGGGTTCAACTACCTACCTACGAGCCCTAATTGGCACCCCAAAACCCCCCTGGGAGAAAGGGGAAGGGTCCCCCACCCTTCCTGTGGCCGGGCTAAAGGAAAAATTACCTTTCAAAAAAAGCCAGGGTAAAAAATTGGGCCCCTATTTGTTTGGGAAAAGGGCCCGATAGCCTAAACCTAACCTTTGAACAGTAAAAGATAGAGGGATGGAAAGGGTTAAATTTATTAGATAATTTAAAATTTTTAATTATAGAAAACACATAAACAGGAAAAATTTATGCATAAATTTAAAGGGTTAGGAAAACCCACCTTAAATAATTAAAATAAATAAATATAAAGATTATTTTTTTTTATTATAATAAAAAAAATATTAAAAATTTAATATAAACTAGGAGCCATGTTTGTTTTGGGGGCAAATAAAAAGGGCCCTCACTGAAAAAACCGGTGTAACCAGGAAGTAACCAAAATTTACCCCTTAAAACCTTACCCATAACCCACCACATAGTGGTTTCCTTACCCAAAAATGTAAAAAAAGGGGGGAACCTTGGGAAAAAAGGTGAAAATAGCCCCCCTTGAAAATTCACATCCCCACAGTTTGGAAATCCCTCACTCACTATGGTTCCACCTTCACACCTCACAAACCCTAAAATAAAATTTGGTATGTCCCCCCCCAGGACAACTACAAAAGGAAAGGGAACAGAAATACCTAACAAAAGGTTTAAGGGCCCTCAAAAAATTTCCCTATGCAGAGTCTAAAAAAAAGGGGCCTTAAAACTCCAAAAGGCATACCACTCGGTTTTCCTGAAACCCCCATAACGGGCCCAAAAACCAAGGGTAACACCCCCACAAAAATCCCCCCAGCAAAAATGCCAAACCTTCCCCCTTTGGCACCAAAAAGAACAGGGTGGGGGGAAGGGTTTCCTTTCCCAAAATTCCCATAGGGGAAAAAACCCCCCACTTTTAAAGGCAAGGCTCCCCATTAGAATTCAAAAAAACCCCCTGTTAAAGGGATGAAAAAGTATGGGGATCACCCTGGGGTCTTTTTGACAGGGAAAGGGAAAAACCCCCTTTCGGGGTTTTAAAGGGGCCAGGGTACTTTTAAATTGGGCTTTTGTAGGGGCCCAAAAACATATCCCTTTCCTATGAAAATGAACAAAAATGTATAAATTGAATACCAATTATGTAATGGAAATCTTTGCCACTTGACGTTGTTTTGTAAGGTTGATTGTACCTCTTTTTCTTCATTATTTTTATTAAAAAAAGATTTAATTATTATAAAAATATAATTATATTTTTTATTCCCCCAAAGACACGGAAATTACCGGGTGTTTTGGTACGGCTTTGGATGAAAAAGGGTTACAAGCCCCCATCCCCATTCCAAAATCCCAAAACCCCCATTGTGGTTGGGCCTCCCTCTGGAGTTCAGGAGGAAAAGGGGGAAAAAACTGTACAATTGCCTCCCTTTGATTTTAAATTCCCCATTTGAAACCCCCCAATGGACAGCAGAGAAATGGGTTCAGTATAATGTGGGATGCCCCCTTCACCTCAAAATTTTTCCCCCTTTTTCCTTCCAGGGGAAAGGTGCCAACCAGGAAATCCCAAAAATTCCCTTCTGCTGAAAAAAAGGAAGAGGAAACCCCAAAAGAGCCCCTGCGGATTTTTGCCACACCCTTTTCCCCAAAAACCAGGCCCCAAACCAGCAAAAGAGGGCTGCACCTTGGAAAGCCCCGGGGCCATGGGGTAAAGGCAAAAAATCCCAAAACCCCTAAAAACCAATTTTAGAAAGGCGGCCTTTATGAGTAAAATTTTAATTTAGAAATTTTCCTTTAAGGTCACCCGGGAAAACCACGGGGAAAAACCCCCTTGCCCAAAAAGGGGGGGGTAAAAACCCCCTACCGCTGGGGGGCCCCCAATGTTTCCTCCAGCCCAACAACAAAAATTCCAAAAACCTTTTGTGGGGGTGGGGCCCCCCACGGGAAGGTTTGAAGGGATTCTAGTTGACTGTTCTTCATGGTAGTTTTGCCGGGTGTGAGGGGAAAGTGTGTGGGTATTACCTTAATTATTTGTGCTGTTTCCCTTAATTTTTATGGCAAAAAGCCCTGTGAAACCAACTGTTGTCTTCTGAACGGGGTTAAAACCCCCCTCACAGTTATAAAAAATGGAAGGTTGTTGCCCAAAACGGGGCCCCCAATAATGTTTTTTTGGGGAGGTCCCCGGGTAACGGGAGTTTGGGGCTGGTGATGGGGTTTTTAACATTTTAATAAAAAAGGATGTAATAAATTAATACCCTAAAAGTTTATGTGTGATTCATTGTCTTTTTTTTTTGGATTAAAGTACATTGTGCAGGGAAAAAGGGAGTCCCAAACCCTGTGGGGATTTGCCATTTTGCCCCAAGGGGGGGGGGTGCATGGGTTGAAAATGTGTGAAATGTATGGGGTGCCCCAGGGTGAAATTGTCCCCTTTTGGAAACTGTTCCAGGAAAATTCCCACGGGGGTTTTTCTCCCCGGGCGGGGGGCCCCTTGGTTTTGTCCCCACCCCAAAACCTTGAATTTGGGGGCTGGGAAGTGTAAGGGAATGAAAACCTGTGTAATTGGCACGGGGAGGTGTGGGGGTGTTTTTGGGTCACCCAACCCGGAAAGTAAAAGGGTGTAACCCCATCTGCAACCTTTTAACCCGGGGAATACATAATTCCCAGGTGAATGGCACAACAGGGGCCTTGCCGGGAAAAATTTTAAATAAAGGGGCCAGCATCCCCAAACACCTTTGGCCCAAACCCCGGGGAATGGACCAACAGGGGTTTGCCGGGGGTTTGGGGGCATCCTCCCCCCCCTGTATCCCACGGGAGGCCCAAATTCGTATTTTTGGGGGTGAATGCAAAAGGGGCCCTTTAACGGTACAAAGGACGGGGCTAAAGGGGGAGCACACCGTGTTGAAAAATATGCGTAAGGTCCCTTTCCGAAACCACCGAGGTCATTGACAGGCGTTGAGGGGACACACATTAGATCTGTTCCACAACTACATGTCCAGTTGAACAGCCAGAACCATGTAGGCTGCCGGTTGAGGGGATGGGCGTGGATTAGTGCCAGCAACAGCAGCAGCTGGCGGTTATGCTTGAGACGTAACAAACCTGCGCGGCGCTCATAGTGCCAGTACCAGCCCAGCAATGCTGGTCTGTGCTGTCATCAGGCCGCTCAGGAGACCACGTGCATGGCTCCTGGGACAGTCCCAGCAGGGACATGTCTCCAGTCAACAAATCACCTGCTTCATTGATGACAGTACCCAGGGTCTTGGCTTATGATACACCACAATGCCATCACTTAGCACCCTGGCCAGGCACAGGCAGTGGCCCAGATGTCCATGTCCAGAGGAGGACAGTGAATACATATGACTCCTAGCTTGGGTACAGTCTGTGGCTGTGCCCGGCAAACACCCGTATATGGTGGCACTGTGTGGAACTGTGTGCATGCATACACACATGCATAATGCTTTAACACCTAGGGCTAACACCTTATACACGAGTACATGCACTGCATCAACATTGCCCCATCTTCTATGGTTTGTCCCTCACTAACACACACACACATGTTGCTGTCGATTGGTTGTATCAGTGGCAGACTCCAGGCATATCAAGTACACACCCTGTGCAATATGGATGAAACTGTGCCACCTCCTGCAGCCCAATCTGTAACATCGATTATAGACGGTTAACATGTAGTTATTGCTGATGGTACAGGGTGAATGCTACAGATGTGTAGTAATAGCTTACTCATGTTGTCAACTGTACAGTGTAATAATGATATTTCATTGTTGGGTATATCCCAGCATGCCTGATGCATTAACAGTATGATTGTCATTGTATTGGTAATTTGGTACACACCTATTAATTACCATAGTGTATTGTCTGGTACATCTTTTAAGCATTCTACTGGTAAGGCTGTAAACAGAAGGCCACCTACACTTAGGTAGCACAGGGGATAGAGAGTAAATGGAAGTTCCTTGATCACTCAATGATGGGACATGGGAAACCATGCAAGATGCATGCAGTACAACAACCTCTACTACTGCATGGAGAATCATTCGATATCTCAGTGCAGTAACAGACAACACAGTCTGGACAAGACTCCCAAGAGCACCCTAGGGCACTACCAAGATTTAAGACCTCATACCATGCTTGACAGCCCCAAAACACACACAACTAACTTATGGACCAGGAGGGTGAGTCTCATTAAATGTCAGGGATACTGTGGTGGCAGGACAGGTAGCATACCAGCCTACTAAGTTGTGGGAATGCTGATTGAGGGCTCAGTGTCTGTCATTGATAAATGTGTATTAGTTCTGGTTTTAAACCAGTTGGAGCTTCAGGCCAGTTATTTCAACACCACAAGGTTCATGAGTCTGCTTGCTCTTGTGGAGTGAGAGGCTGGACTCTGCCCATCTGAGCTGAAGATTTCTGGCTAAAGGCTTATAGTGCCTGCATATTTGAACTGTTTCTTACTGAGGGGTAATTACACACCTTATTGTTTGCTGTAGCATAGACTAGATCCATATGCCTGCTGATTTGTGGCTTTTGTTTGTATGCTTGTTTGCTTGTTATTTTCGAAACACTAATCCCACTATTGAAAATGCAGCTTCTGTACAGCACCTCTGAGAATCCCTTTAGTGCGACATGTGCATTGCTTACTGTATGTATGTCTCTTGTTTCACTTGGATGTAGAAAGTTAGTGTTTGTCATTTATGCAATTAAGTTACCTGTAACATTATTGCATTTTGAGATACTACTGGCACTTGCTCTTGCTAAAGCATTTATATGTACCATTACCTAACAAATTAAAAAGCACCACACCCTCACAAACTCACCTTGTGTACCTTTTGTTCCCATGTGGCCCCTTTTGTTGTTAATTATAAAGGAATTCCCAATACTATCCTAGCATGTTCAAAGGTCAGTTCATCTAATCTCCTCCACGCGTCCAGCCGGTGAATCTGGGAATCTAGAGGCAATGTTACAACTGCTTTCCCATTTTACACGATCAACCCCTCTCCTCCTCCCAAATGTGCAAATCCCACCACATGTGAGAGATGCAACCATATATCAGAACTGCAGGCTAAGCTCTCTCAACTCCCAGTACTATGGCAAAACCTGCTCAGGAGGAGAGAGAAACCACCCCTGTCACTATAATTCCAGTCTCACACAGACCCACCACCAGGTTAGCTTATATCCAAAACAAATAAACACACACAACCATACTTCTGAGTCTCTAAATAAAGGTCTGCCTATGCAGCAGACACCTCAAAGAAAGCAGACACACAAGCAACCGCTACCCCCAGAACAGAACGCACTTGTGCAACAAATAGCTCCACCAAAGCCAGTGTGCCAAACAGTCACAGCATGTAAAGAGGCAAAACAACACACCTGGGTTAAGCACACTTGTGATGGGTGCCTCTATCTGTCAGGTACACTGATGTCCCACTCCTCATTAGCTGAACAAAGGGAGAAGGTCATGGTGAGATGCCTGTCGGGCGCTATGGATCTGCCACATAACACAAGCACACAGGTCACTCCACAGCATGTACAAATATGACTCAGTCAGTGTCCATGCCAGTGTGAATAACCTGAGACATACCTCCCTGGACTTTACATGATGGAGGACACATAGAGGAGCCTCTCTGAGCATGTGGCCCAGACTGGTATGACCCTGACCTTTGGGAGTAACATCATTCACCTCACCAAGAATGACACAATATGTAGACAAGATGATCAATTCAGACAGGTGGCTCATGGCGTTTTCAGTGTCATTCAAAGGGGATCCAATGCCTGTCAGCCTGGGATGACATGCTCACCAAGCCACACTGCTTTGCTAGGAACAGCTTGCACCTGTCACCCACTGGGCTTTCTCGGATATTGGCAAAGGCTCTTTGATACACCCATAGTGCCTTTTTTAGGCAAGGCTCAACAGACAAGACCACCTCCATAGGTATCCACAAGGGTAGGAAACTAATGTAATGCTACTGAATGCCAGCAGTGTAAACACCTCAAGATGCATGCACTGAAACTGTCCTTAGCATGAGAACATCAATATCTGTGCAGTAACAGAATCCTGGTTCAAGGCCCCAAAAGCACCCCACACTGGCACAGCATTCGGTGTTATACCTCATACCAATGCTTGTCATTGCCACATAACTTGCACCGAAACAGAACAGGAGGGGAGTATCAATATTCATCAAAGATACACACACCTCCAGGTTGGTGGTGTAACACAGCACAAAGCATCAGAGACTATCCATGTGCAATCTTGGCTAACAGTGGTAAGATCTGTCAGGTCAGTTCATAGCCTGGCACACACCACACTTCAAACCCAGGTAATCCACTTGGCTCACTTTTAAGAATACATGTATATCTGCAGGTGTCTCCAAACAACAATATATTGGGCAGCTTCATTTTACCCACACATAGACTGGTGAGCATTACTGTAGCTCCAACACCCTAGGTGTAAAGTTCCCTCAGACCCATACACTCAATTGCTATGGAATGACTTGTTACCACTCCCTATGCCAAGTGGGGAAATACATGCTGCACCTGTTCATCACCAGCATGGACTATATGCTCCAGACCAGATGTGTATCCCTCGGCTAGTAAGATGACACCATAGACTACTCTCACTGTATATTCACATACCAAATGCAGCCCCTGCACAGAAAACCACAGTCATAAAGTTGTGTAATGCAAATTACATGTATTCACATGAGGAGGCTTCACACATGGGAACTATTTCAGGTCACAGGTACATATGTTGGAAACTATGTAGCACACACATACCCCCTCATTTCGTGTGCATTGACATTACATTGATATGATCTATGTCATACAATATTAAGAGCAACACCCCACACACATGGACAAACTGTGTGGACAAAACACACATGACATTTGTAAGATTCAACCCCTACCTAACTATGTTATGACACTTGGAGAGAGCGATTAGCTTCTGAGCACGCTATTCACATTACTGGGAGGTTACCCTTCTCCTGCTGTACTTATAGGGTGCTGACATCATCAGTGTTTTGAATGAGGAAGGTGCATCATGCAGTGTGTTCTCAGATAGTTGGCAAAAGGGACATTTCTTTCACACACTCAACTTCCTCACCCAAACACACACACTGAGCATTTGCAGGATGCCCTAACCCTCACCTAACTATGCGCTAATGTGATACTTGGAGAGAGACGCATTAGCGGAATAGCTATTTACTAACGACTGGGGAGGTTTTCCTCCTCCTGCTGTACTTATAGGGTGCTGACATCACATCAGTGTTTAGAAAGAGGAATGTGCATCATGCAGTGTGTTCTTGTAGTTGGCAAAAGGGACATTTCTTTCAGACAGAATTGCACACACACTAAACCCCTTCACCCAAACACACACTGAGCATTATGCAGGATTCAAACCCCTACCTAACTATATTACAGCACTTATGAGAGACGCATTAGCAGAGCACGCTATCCAAATTACTGGGAGGCTTCCCTTCTCCTGCTGTACTTATAGGGTGCTGAGATCATCAGTGTTTAGAAAGAGGTGTGCATCATGCAGTGTGTTCTTTGTGAAGTTGGCAAAAGGGACATTTCTTTCACACAGAATTGCACACACACTAACCCCCCTCACCCAAACACACACACACACTGAGCATTTGCAGGATTCAAACATGGATGTAGCATTGCAGAGTTAACCCTGGGATCTCCACTGCAGTCCCTGCTGTGCATTTGAGGCACAGCACTAGTTTTAGCTCATGGTGCCTTCTGTGACCTACTTACAGAGGCACAGTAGCCTACTGTACTGGAGGCAGAGATGTTAAGCACACTCTAGGTAAGCTTGTATTCCCCTATGGCAAACAGCCTAGTATCACTCCTACACAATCATATGTTTAATTTTCAGATGCACAATATTTGTTGCTGATAAACTGTTTGCAGGTCTTTATTGCCATAGCTTTCCTGTTTCTATGTACAGCTTGTGCTTGTGTAATCTGTGGAAGATGTTTACGAATATGTGGATCCACTATTTAACATAAGTGTCTCATGTAGTCATTTAACTGTGTGCACTGGACAGATTGCTGTATTGTGAGTTGGTTCCTGGTTTAACACATACAAATACCAGATATTTGTAGGCCAACTGCTAAACTGAGACATGGCTTTAAGTGTGTGCAGCATGCTCCAGTTCAGCCATATTCCATGGCTTGTTTTGCCCTCGACATATGTGTCTCATTTATCAAAGTGTGTGAGCATGCCCAGTGTGTGGCTTTCCATATGTTGAGATCTTCAGTCCACCACATTTGTGGGTGTGTGTGTGAACTTCAACAATATTTCACATTTATAGTTGTGTGTTGGGGAGTCATGTTGTGTACATACTGTCTGAACTGCTTTGCAGGTCTGACCCCGACAGGGATTATACTGTGCCTCTACAGGGTTTTCCATGGGATAGTTTGCATACAGTTGTCAACATCCTCATACTGACCACATACACTGTAATATTGTTATAGTGTACTGGTTCAGTACTTTCACTGTGGTGGACAGTATCCTGGGTTTCAGTCCTATCACTGCTTTTGTAATATTCATAGTGAGCACACCAGACTGGTTATGGGGCCAGTTGTGCACATATGACCATGCTGCATTTTATGTTACTGGATACTGGACTACTTCTACACCAGGCTTGTCCAACATTGGTAGTGTATTCCACAACTGTGGGTGGACATAGCTTATGTGCCCTAGGCCATTTCTACTGCTAGTCAGGAGAGTGTGTTTGTCCTTCAACACACATTGTAACTGGAATTTGACATGACATATTTCAAGGTTAGTATACTGTGCCTCTGTCTACCCGTGACATAACAGTGATACCCAGGGTAAACCTACCATCTCCCATCCACTCATCATGATTCCTGTTGAGGAGAGTCAATGAGGGACTCTCTGGCTAACCTGTACTGGGAGTTTACTCAAGAGTGGAGTGAGCTTCTGCTTATGGATCACCACAGCATGTCCTATGTATGTCAGTGCTGGGGTTCAGGTCTCTCATGTGCATAACTCACTGGCATTCAGATTGTACAAGGTGCAGCATGTTCATTGATTCCAGCTTGGACATGGCTTTATACATCAGGCACAGATTGCCTCTGGGCAGGCGGTATGGCACTGTGTGGAGCTGCGGTTTGTTTAATCAGGCAACACATGGCATCTGTTTGAGCTCTTTGATCCTCCAGGTGGGGTACTTTTGGGGTCTTTCCAGTTGCTGGAGGTGTCTGCTGAGGTACATCCCACAGTGGCCATTGTACTCAATTGTGAGGCTGATGAAGGATGACTGAAGAGGCACGATGACCTCCCCTGATCTAGATCTGACTACCTTCATGATTAGGTGGTATATGGTATGTTTCTGTAACCACTACAGCCACATGGTTGTCAAATGCAAGATATCTATCAAATTGTGTCCCCAGGTCTCTTATTACTTCTAAAGTACTTAATGGGTTAACACCTATGCGGTAATTGGTGGGCACTTACTGTTTATCCACAGGGGATGACTATACACTTTTCTGCAATTAGCTTGATGACATGGCTCTGGCACCAGTTGTCTGTTTCTATGTGGCCCTTTGTAGGATGCTTGTGTCAGCTGGAGGGTCAGATAAGGTGCCCAGTTTGTAGTCCTCTGCGAACTTGTTCAGACACAGTCCTTCCATGTTGCCCTGTACCTATGGGAAATATATACCATACAAGGGAGGTCCCAGGACTGAGCCTTGTGGGATGCCAGTTGTAGCTGGATTGTAGTCTGACATGGCTGCATGTCTGACCATGTCAGTTCTGCCTTGGGCTGGTTTGCAACCCATCTACTGACATAGGGGTTTATATTTAAGCTGGTGAGCTTATCTATACGAACACGTGGGGTATTGTATGGAAGGCTTTTGCAAGGTCCAGATAGGCTGTGTGGACCACATTCCTCTCATCAATGGCCTTGATGACTGTTTCAAATGAGTCAGACATGTTTAACGGCAGGATCTGCCCTTAAGAAAGCAACGCTGGGTAGGGTCCAGTGTCTGTAGGTCCCCAATATCTTTATTTCTGAGGTCCATGATGATCCTTTCCATAGCTTTGCAGACCAAGCTTGTCAGGATTCTGGGGTGATAGTTTGCAGTATCCATTCAGGCACCACCTTTGTGGAGAGGGACCACTGTTGCTGTACACTGCTCTTTGGGTACATATCCTGTGGTAAGGCTGAAACTGAGCAGTAGTGTTATTTGGCATTCCATTCTTCTTGGGGTTCATGTTGGACACAGCTCAGGACACCATCTCATACCATTGATGCTGTGTGTCTTGCTTTGAAGATGCTGCCTGTTACCTCAGCATCTGCAATGTCAGGGGGCCAGCACTCTGCTGGAATAGATATTTGTCATTTTGGGAGTTTGCACTGAACCTGTCAGGTTGGATGTTGGCAATGTGTGTGGGTTTGGTGTATTGTTTGTAATATTTGGTAATTCAGGAGCATATCTGTGAATTCCCAACAAGGTTCCTACCATCAGTTAAGACAGCCCAGGATTATCCTTAGTGTCCTGTACAATTTGTATCTCCATAGGTTCATAGGTTCATACTGGGCTATCTGCCCTAGGGCATTTATCAGCCTAGCCAGAGTGTGTGTGGCTTTTGCCACCCCTTGCTATGTGAATATTATGGCCATTTAGGGTTTACTTTACTGTGCCTCTGTCTAGATGTCACACACTGAAGACCCCCAGTGTAAATCTACGATCTCCCATCCACTTGGCAATATTCCTGTTGAAGAGAGTCAGTGAGGGGCTCTGCCTAACATGGAGTGGGATTCTGTTCCAGAGTGTAGGGAGCACATCCGAATTATTTATGTGTTGAGGTTGACATCTGTCGCTCTCGCGGCTCTGATGGCTTTGGATTTTCTGAAGTGGAGCATGTACATCAATTCTGTATTGGACATGACCTTGTACATTGGGCATACATTGCCTCTGAGTATGCAGTATGTGACTGCATACAGCTGGGGTGTTGTCAGCGAGGCAGCATATGACAAATGTCTGACACCCTTTATCCTCTTGGTGAGGTACTTTTGAGGTCTTTCTAACTGCTGCAGGTGTCGGGTACGGTACATCCCAAATGGGGCATTGTACTCACTTATGGGCCTGATAAGAGAAGAGTATAGGGGCACAATGACCTCTCTTGATGTAGATGTGAATCCTTTCATGATAAGGTGGCCAATATAGGTGGTCTTCCTAGCCACATTGGCAAAGTGAGTGTTGCATGTGGGGTTACTGTCCACTTGTGTCCCTAGGTCCCTGATTACTTCTTCCATACGTTATGGATTACCACCTATGTGGTGATTTGTGAGTACCTTGTTTGGTATTTGGGGAGACATTCATACTCTCCAGTGTCTTCAGGGAGGCTGAGTGGTGTTCCTGGGTCTGAGAGGGTGGTCTGTAGCATGCTACAAACTGTACAGCTGTTTTGCCTACAGTTAGTTGCACATGGATGGTCTCTGAAGCTTCGTGCATTGTCAGTAACCTGGACGTGTGGGTATCTTTGCTGAATATGGCAATTCCTTCTCCTTTTGTGGTTTGGTCTAGGTTTTGGGGCGAAAGCATGATTTGAGGTATAACCTGGTAGTGCTGGGGTGCTCTCAGGAGCCTTGATGCAGGTTTCCATCACTGCACAGACATCGATGTTCTCCATACTGGGAGGGCCTCGAGAGCGTGCATCTTGTGGTTTAGACATCTGGCATTGAGCAGCATTACCCTCATGTTTTTTCCACTTATGTTTTCTGGGGAGGTGGGTTTATCTTTTCAGCCTTGCCTACAAAAGGCACTATGGAGGTGGCAAGAGCCTTAGCCAATATCCAGACACAGGGGTGACAGGTGCAAGCCATCCCTGGCAAAGCAGCGTGGCTTGTCAAGCATGACATCCCAAGCAGACACACATTGTATCCCCTTGGAATGACACCAGTAATTGAGTGAATTGTTAAAGCTGATCATTCTGTGTTTGTACTGTGGCATCATTCTTGGTGGGGGTAGGATGCTGATCAGGGTCAGAGTCATACCGGCCTGGCCTACATAATCGGAGAGCTCCTCTATGTCTCTTTACATGTAGTCCAGGGAGGTACGTCTCAGGTCATTCACACCAGCATGGACAATGACTGAGTCATATTTGTACTTGCTTTGGAGTGACCTGCATGATTGTGTTATGTGGCGGATTGTAGCAGCCTACAGGCAGCTTACTGTACCCTTTTCCTTGTTCAGTCACGTGTGTGGACATCAGTGTGTCTGACTATGGAGTCACCTATTACAAGTGTATCAGGCATGTTGTTTGTCCTTACGGGCTGTGACTGTTTGGCACATTGACTTTGTGTACTATGTGTTGCGTGTGCTATGTTTGGGGGTAGTGGTTGCTTGGGTGTCTGCTTTGGAGGCCTCTGTTGATTTGGTGGTTTTTAATTAGAGCTTCCAGGAATGTTTTTGTGTGTTTATGTCTTTAGTTTGCAGTTGTGACAGGTCTATGTGAGTGGGTTTGTGGTGTGTGTGTTTACCTTCTCCTCCTGACTAGTTTAGACAGTACTGAGTTGAGAGAACTCAGCCTCCAGTTTGGAGATGTGCTTGCATCTCTCACATATATTTGTATTTTGGGGTGGAGGGGGTTGTCTGTGTACATGGGGCAGGTGTAACATTGCCCAAGATTCACAGATTCAACTTGTTGTAGCTGGCCTTAGTGGATTTTATGACTGCCCATATTTTATTGCCATAATACTGATCAGAAATTACTTCCCTTTTTGGGTTTGCTCTATCATGTGGTGACTTCCTCATTCTCTTGCATGGTTTGGTAATGGCTGTGGTCCACCATGCCAGATGCTTGTGTGTATGGTATTGGGCCTTGGTTTTATTTGGGATTGCATAATCCATGCATTCCTGACTGTGTTCATAGAATGCATTTATAAAGGGTTCTGAGGTGTGGCCCATATTTTCCACAGGCACAGGGCCTTTAATGGATTCCACATCAGTTTGGAGGAGTGCAACATTTCCTTTACATGATTTTCACTGTGGTTTTCTGGCCAGGGACTGTGGTCCGGCTGTGAATATCCAGTGTGATTACTCTATGGTCTGGTCTTACCAGTGAGGAATACACTTCTCATCTGGCCATAGAGTACCCATGTTGCTGATTATCACATCCAGTATGCTTACCCCTCTTGTGGGAGTGGTACATTGTTCCTGAGCATTTTGGTTTATGGATTCTAGGAACCTTTGGCCTAGGGTGTTGGTGCTGGGATAATACTCCCAGTCTATGTTTGAGTATTTTCAGTCACCCAATATAATGTTGTTTGGAGAGCTTGATATTTCCATGTGTTCCAACGTAGGCCAAGTGCAGTTCCTGGCATTAGGAGGGTAGTCTGTAGCAGGCTACAAACTGGCAGGCAGTCTTAGCCACTGTTACTTGAGCATGGATAATCCATGCTGCTTCTTGTTGTGGTATCAACATGGGGGTGTGGTTATCCTTGACAATTATTGCTACTCACCCTCCTTTTGTAGTTTGTTCCATGTTTTGGGGCTGTAAAGCACAGTATGAGGTGTAACCTGGTAGTGTTAGGGTGCTCTTGTGAGCCTTAACCCAGTTTTCTGTTACAGGACAGATATCAACATTCTCCATGCTGAGGGGAGTTTAGACTGCATGCATCTTTCAGTTTGGACATCTGGCATTGGGTAGCATTACATCTAGGTTCTTATCCCTTGTGATACCTATGGAGGTGCAGCATCACACCTTGCTCAGCATGTCATCCCAGGCTGGCACGCATTGGATCCCCTTTGACTAATGGCAATACTTAAGCCAATTATTGTAATTGACCATCTCGTCTTCATATTCTGGCATCATGCTTGGTGAGGGTAGGATGTTAGTCAGGGTCATCATGTTTGCATATACTACATGGTGTTACATTGCTTAACACATGGCAATCATGCCTCAGGTGGTGCTGCAGGGCTGTCTATGTTGGATGCACATACTACACTCCCTGTACATGTTTGATAGCAGGTTGTGTCAACTTAGGCATCCCTTTTACTATATGTGTGAGTCAGAGAGAGGTATCATTTCCTGGATTCCTAATGAGCCAGTGTATGTGCTATGCATTGCCGCTTTGCCAAGGCCAAGGCATACTGGGCACACCTCCTTCTGCCTACTGGGGCAGGCTCAGGTTGTTCCTCCTCCGAGTCACGCTCTGCCTGTGATTGGCTTGGCAATGGTGGGGGGCTGTTTGGCCCAGCCCTATGCTGGTCCTGCTGCAGCTGTTTTCGCAGAATCATATTATGTAGCATAGCACATACCATGATGATTTGGGTACATGTAGTTGGTGAGTACTGCATAGCTCTACCAGATGTGTCCAGGCACTGGAACCATGGCTTGAGCAGCCCAAACACACACTCAATTACATTTCGTGTTTGTGCGTGTGCCTCATTATGGAGTTCTTGTTCAGGTGTATGTGCGTTTCTGATGGGTGTCATCAGCCACGGCTCCAGTGCATAGCCAGCATCCCCCACTAAGTGACCATGTGGGATGTCCCCATTGGCAAATGTCTGGTACAGCTGCGTCAGATGCCAGATATGGGAATCGTGGTAGCTTCCAGGGCAGCCAGCACACACATTCATTATTATGCCCTGGGCATCACACATGACCTGGCAGTTGATGGAGGGGAAGCCCTTGCGGTTAATGTAGGCCCTACCCCGCTCACTGGCTGGTGCTTTGATGCGTATATGCATGCAGTCTATTGCACCCACTACTTCAGGGTATTCCGCTATTTGCTGGAAGAGACGCATATTGCTGGCCAATACCTCACGGGAATTGGGGAAATATACATGCTCACCGACATGTGCTGACATGGCATCCAGGAACTGGTGCAGTACCCTGGATGCTGATTCCTGTGATATCCCCATCATATCATCAGTTGGTCTCTGGAAGGTACCTGTTGCTAGTATTCTTAGGCCAACACATACCTTGGTTTCCACTGGGATGGGTTCCCCTCTGTTGGTTCTGTGTGTGAGGCGTGGCCTGCACAGCTCAACAATTTGCTGCAGGAGGTCTCTGTCCACTCTATAGTGCTCCACTATCTCCAGCTCATGTAACCCCTGGTAGGTGACCCTGGGTCTGTACACTCTTCTCCGTCTCCTCACTGTGGGTTGTCTGGCAGCATTTGCATAGTCACCACCCTCAGCAAGTTGCATATGTCTCCTTATAACAGCTATGGCAGCCCCTAGTATTTTTGGTCTGAGTGAAGCTTTTTCAGTTTTCACTTAGCTTACTCCTCTGTTGCAGTGTCTCTTGAGAGAAACATTCTGCACTGTTGTTTGCAGTGTTTTAATTGCTGGGCTGGGCTACTGTTCTGCCTGTGTAATTGCCTGCTTCTGATTGTTTTCACCTGCTAGCTCTGCCAGTAATTTCTGCTAGCTTCCTACTATTTCCCATGCTTCCTTTTTCCCTTCTGTTTCCTCAGGGGGGAGGGACGCGCATACCAGCGAAAACACGCTCACAGTGGCTAACATGTGCACACACATGCTTAGACGGACTAGAATCTGCTTATTTGGGTTAAAACACGTGCACACCAGTGCAAACAAGCATACAGGTGTTTAAACAGGCTCCTACATGCGTATTCTGCCTTAAACGCACGCACTCACGCTTACACGTGCGCACTCTATCTTACTCGTGCCTACCAGCACGCACACGTGCGCATGCATGCCCAGCAAGAAACTTTGGTGTTATCCATCGTGTACACCTTCCATTTCTTGGCTTTCCCATGCCTACTTGTTGACACTCCTCTTTCCATGATGTGTGACTGACAGCTTTCACATGCCACTGTGCTCCAATGAGTTGCATTCCTTTCATACATTCCCCCCTGTGATGTCACCTATCTTCTACTCTGTTACTCCCCCTTATCCCACTCCTACACTGCATGGATTGTGCTCATTTTCTATGTAACAGTGCGATTCACTATCCTACCACTCATTTACATAGGATTGCCTACTAATGCTTAGTTACATGTCTTACACTCCACTTCCCCACTTAGCAACCCCTACTCAGTGGCCATGTTGTTTTACCCTGCTATTCCCTTCCATTGTATACTCATGCTTTGCATAAAATTTTAATTTTTTGTTTTTTTTTAGCGCAGCCGGTTTGCGCGATGCTGCGCTATGTTTGCATCAGGGTACGTTGCCAGTGGCCACATATTTGGCCATTGGCATGCTGCCTGCGACATTTGCAACCTTTATTTAGAGCTGACAAGGCTCCATTGTGTTATTTGCAGAACTGTACTCAGTTATCAACTGAGTACATTTCTGCAGATAACACAGCTCTTACACGGGCAGGTTTCTGCTTCCTGGATCACGAATTTACCTCATTTGCATGCCTTTTGGCTGCCAGTGAGGTAATTAGCAAATCCACGCCCTGCCCGTGTAAGTGCCGTTTTAGGTGCTCTCTTACACGCACATTCAGGCTGTTCCTGGATCGCGATGGCTGCATGGAGTCTTACACTACTCTTAGACTCCGTGCAAGCCATCATGAATCCTGCCCATTGTGATACTTAAAGTGGATAAGGGTGGGGTGGTAGTCTTTAGGAAGGCATCTGAATATATTAGTGAAGTAAACAGGCAGCTTAATGATGGCAGGTTCTGTTATAGACTGCCTTTGGACTCTACAGCTGAGTTTAAATGTAGAATAGATGAAATGTTGATGGAATACAACAAAAGAGGTTGTATTACAGATGCATTAGTAAAGGAATTAATGGTGGAAAACCCTAGACCACAAACATTCTACATATTACCAAAGATACATAAATATGTCCCCCCCCCCCCCCGGGAGACCAATAGTGTCAGAAATTGGGTCTTTGACAGAACCTATCTCTATGTATTTAGAATTTCAGTTTAAGCCATTATTACAGTTAGTTAGTTCAAGGTTAAAAGATAGTAATGTGTTTCTGGAATTGGTGGGCGATTTGCAAATAACACATGATACCTACATATGCACTTTAGATGTGCAATCTTTATATAACAGCATTCCACATCATGGAGGTATTGAGGCCATAAAATATTGACTTGCTGAATATGGGCACTACTCAAAGGAACATGAGGAATTTTTGTTAAATATGATGAAGTTATTACTGAACAACAATGTTTTCTATTTTGGTAAAGACTGCTACCTGCAGGTAAAGGGCGCTGCGATGGGTGCTACATTCGCTCCGGTGTACGCTGATCTATTTATGGGGTATTTAGAGTGCAATTTAATTTATAATATTGACAATCCATTCAGGGGTAAATTGGTGATGTGGAGACGCTACCTGAACAACTGTTAGGCAGTTTGGTCCAGTTCATTAGCAGACTGGAATTATTTGTAGAATACCTCAGTTTTAATGTATTTGACATTAATTTTGTAGACAGAATATAAAAGACATCTAATGACTTCTTGGATGTACATGTAGAGAAAGCTGATGATGGCACTATCAATGCAGGGTTATATAGAAAGCCCTTTACAAAAAATTCTTTATTAAAAGCAGATAGTTGTAATCCGAGACATACTATTAGTAATATACCTAAGTCCCAATTTAGGAGGCTAAGGCATAAGGATGATAATTATAGGACTGAGGTCAGTCAGATAAGTAAAAGATTTATGGAACAGGGGTATAACAGTCAACACATTAAAAAAGAAGAGGTAGCGTTAACATTAAAAAGGGAATTAATACAAAGAAATACCCACAGTCAAGAACAGGTAGCTGAACAAGTTAAACCTAGACTGATTACCACATATAGAACCAATACATTTAAAATAAGTAACATTATTGATAAGTACTGGCACATTTTGAAAACGGATGAGTTTTTGATGAGTGTTTAGATGAACATTGTCTTTATGGATACAAACGGGGTAGAAATATTGGGGAATCTTTATCTTGGTTCAAAAAGATGAATACAGGTGATAAATGTGAGCAGAATACAATCAGAGGTAGTAACCCTTGTGGAAATTGCACATATTGTAAGGTGATTTTGAAATCAATATCATTTACATATATAAACATTCCTAAGGTATTTGAGATTAGGAAATTAATAACATGCCACAGTGAATGGATAATTTACATAGCTATATGCCAATGCAGAGCGTTTTATGTAGAACAGACATCACGTTCATTTAAAAGCAGGGTAGCAGTACATTTAAGTGACATAAGATGGCAAAGTACGAGGAGTACCTTATTTAAACATAAAAGTGAACATATATCTGCTAATTTTGTATTTGTGGGCATAGATTCTATATGGAACACAAATTTGTCTGAAGTTCAAAAATACACTTTTTTAGATAAGAAAGAAAGGCTTTGGATTATAAATCTGGGGACATTGTATAAACCTGGGTTGAATGAACATTTATAAGAATGTGCATGTTAAGTGCTTGTGATATGTGACTCTTCAAGTTTTTGGTTTGATTTATTTAAATTTAATAGTGGATGGATCCACTCGCAAGGGAGACATCAAAAACTGAAGATGAATGTATTTAATATATATTGTTTAATGTATGTTATAAAAAGGGAGTTGATTTCACCTTGTGTCTTTAAGAATTGGGTATATAAATGTATGTATTGCAAGGGACTGTATTATTCCACTGAGGACACCAGGGGCGAAACTGGTTTGGAATTTTTTGCTGCTGTGACTGTTTGTCGGCCATGGACTTTTGTCAGAGTTGGCATTTGCCTGAATAAATGATGATGCTGAAAGTATTACCTGGACTTTATTTTGCTTTCATTACAATTTCAGTAATGTATATAATATAGTGATGCGGGACTATTGTTTTGGTGTGTTACATGTTGGTACAGTCTGAGCACACAGTGGGCTTATGTGTACCAGAAGCTTATTGGGGTATATATAATATATATATATATATATATATATATATATATATATATATATATATAAAGCACAAACCTTGTGGAAAGGAAGGAAAGCATCAGGTACTTGTTTCACAGCAAAAAATAATCGATATAACTCCAGCAGTATTCAGCAAAATATTTATTTAATTCCAGCAGTGAAATATTAACAATCTTCCAGCAAAAATTAATAAAAACGGTAGTAAAATATCCACATAACAGCAAATCAAAAAAAGGTATTTAATCACTTTTGTTCGTTCACTATTACATTGCAAAGTCGAACTCAGAAATACAAGGAAATAACTGTTGAACTCAGTTTAAGAACAACAAACTAATGCATAGTTAATACAAAAGATAGGGGAAGGGAAAACTTCACCCTGTCGTGTCCACTTTAGGATACTCTTGACATTCAAATTTCCATTAAGGTCAGGTGGTGTGTCAGCCCACAGTTTAACCTGCCATCTGAGCTCTTTCACTTCTAAATGGGGGTTGCCATCACCACAAATCAAGGAAACATTATCCAACACTAGAAATTTGAAATTAGAGCATAAGGGGTTGGTTAACTTATGTTTTGCCAGTGAATATTTTACATCTCCCTTTCTAATAGCCTGGTAATGCTCTTTAATTCGATCACTGAGTTTTCTTATGGTCTTGCCTAGATAGAAAGCACCACAGTGGCTCCAAACTGCAAGATAAACTATGTAGGTGGAATTGCAGTCAAAGGCATTTGAAAAATGAATGACAGGCTTAGTGGTTTGTAAAGTGAAACTGTCACCACTGGCAATGTAATGACACCAAATACATTTGCCACAACTGAACATTCCTACTGAAATGGGAGGTGTGGTTAAATTTCTCTGTCCAGCAAAATCAAAAACTGATTTAAGAGACTGAGATCTCTTATAACTGAATGAGGGAGCTGGCCATAGTACCTTACCTATGTCTTGACAACTGGAAATATCCCAATTTCTGGAAGTGACATTACGAATGGGTTCAGAATCTACTGAAATTGGTAGAGGAAAACATAAGCTGTCATTAGAGGAAGGACTGGGATTTGGGCAAAAGCCATGCAGAAAAACTGGAGAGTATTTGCTGTGTCTGTTAACTGTAACCTCTTCATGGATGGTGTCAACAAAGTGAGTAGGGTAGTTTTTGTCTGTGAACAGACGCTTGAGGGACTCTCATTGTTAAAACTGGTATCATCGCTGACTATACGGCTGAGCCACACAAATTGCCCCTTAACAATGTTCTTCTTCATAAAAAAGGGGTGTTGGCTACCAAAATCCAGGTAGTTGTTACGGAAAATACTTTTCTATGAATGCTTGAGAAAAACTTGTTAGTGAGGGGATCGATGGAGAGAGACACATCTAAAAAATGTACTGAGTCTGCTTTGCCCGAAAGAGTAAAATCTAAAAAGTCAATACTATTGTAAACCCTGTCCAAGAACAAATCTAGTTCAACTGGGGACCCTGTCGACAGGAATAAAATATCATGTATATAACGTTTATATAGATGGGCCTGTTCAAAACCCACTAGCTTAATGAGAACTTCTGCTTCTCAGGAACTGAGAACAAGGTTAGCATAGGAGGGGGCCATTTTTGCCCCCATAGCAACTCCTTGGCCTTGCTGGTAGATAATACCATTATAAGAATAGAAATTGTTTTCTAGCACTAACTTCAAGAGGGCCAATAACACTGGGATCCTGTGTGGAGGGATGTAGGTGTGCTTCGCAAAGTAATCACCCACTCTAGGTAAACCTTATTGATGAGGGATGTTGGAATAGAAGGCCACAATGTCAAGTCTCACTAAAGTAACGTGACCAGTGAAGGTGAAAGTGTAAAGGTGAAGTGAAAAAAAAAAACATGACATAATTTTCCCAATGAAAATCTTTTATTTCTGTATTATGTAATATCTATTTGAATTGTGCAATATGGGTTTGTACTATACAAAATATGTATTTAACATTTAATTGAAATGTATTTTATGGATTTGTGCTCTTTCTGTACTATGTATTTGTATTTCTCTAGAGCTTTTCTCCCCAGGACTCCATTGAAAATGGGCTCCTTGTAGCCCAATGGACTATCCTGGAAAACAAACTGCAAATAAAATAAAAAAAAAAACAATAAAGGGAGGGCAATTTTGGATCTGGTTTAAAAATTCCCAGGAAACTTTCAAATAAAACTGGGGAGGACTGGACCAGTGGATTCAGAAAAAAAAATTATATATATATATATATATATATAGAGAGAGAGAGAGAGAGAGAGAGAGAGAGAGAGAGATAAAGCTATATGTGTGTGAGTGCATGTGTATATACATATATATATATATATATATATATATATATATATATATATATATATATATATATATATATATATATATATATATATGTATAGCTATAGATAGATAGTAAATGTTGTTAAATACATATTTCATCTCCCAGTTTTTCATGACTAAGATGGCAAAAATTGAGCTACATGCTGCCCCATAGCAATACCCCTTGTTTCCTCAAAAATCTCTCCTTCAAAATATATTTGTTTTCCAAAATGATAGTCATAAAATCAACAACCATTTGTATTTCATTAGAGGAGAGAAAAGTGCACATCATAAAAATTCTATACCCGTATCTTGAGGGATACATGTGAACAGGGTCACAACATCAATAATAAGAAAAGTTAATTTTGGGTCCCATAAATGTCTTTATAACCTTGCTTAAAAGTCCCACAAAAGCTTTAACATAAATGAAAGTTCATTAAATATAGGTTTAAGGATTCTGTCTATAAAAACTGCTAATTAATATGTTTTGGAAATATTGTGCCACAACTATGGGTTTAAAAGGGGGTCTTGAGATATCTTTGTGCACTTTTGGAAACCCAAAATTAGTAGGTATGACAGGATTAGACATAAAGAGTCATACAATTTAGGGGTAGCTACATATAGATAAACATAGTCCTCACTAACACAAAGATGGGCATTATGGTAAATGTTTCTCATATTACGTCATATGGCACTTTTGTTGATAGTATTACATGCTGCTTTCAATATACATAAAAATAATTCTGGAAGTTTAAAGAATAAGCCATTATAATATAATTATAAAATTAATAAATAATTCAATAAGAAACAATCCAGCAAGAAAAATTCTAACTCAAAAAATCCCACTGAAACAGATTATTTTACTAAACTGATTAAATTAGAGAAATTGGAGTATGAAACTAGATTAGCATCTAAAACAGAGGGTAACAACACAGCATTCTTCAGTTATGTGAAAAACCAATGGGGAAAATAGCAAATGTAGCAGACATACAATAATAATGCAGCAAGATGCAACTCTATAGCACTCAATAAACAATGTATCCAAGATCAATAAAAATATCACACAAGCAGATTTTTAATGTAAGGCTGAAAATACCTCACCCTTGTCCCCTTAAGATGGCTGCCACTTATATACATAACAGGTGAAAATGAAAACTACAGCATAAAAAAAGAGAATTAGGAATATCATCTCCATGGTATAAACAATATTCCATAATTTTCTTACATAATATAAAGCATTATCTATTTAAATCACTGTACATCTTAGGTAGTTAAATCAAGACCATTAAGTCAAGCCTAACTCCCCCATAGCACTGTCTGCTTAAAAGCTCAGAAGCACACAGTAGGCAAATGAAGGCTGAGGGAATGCCTTGAAGAACAGGAAGCAACTTGTTAACAGCTCATAGCTTCAATCCTCTACACTAATTGCCAGACAAACAAACAATTTATAAAAGGACATGCAGTGTTGTAACTTGTAGAATTATGGTTAATAAGGAGGAGAGGACCAGGATCCGATTGGACGATTCCAGATACCAGATTTTTAGAAGACATTGGAATAACCAAAACGCGGAAACGCTGAAAGCTGATTCTTCTTTCCTTCTTTTCCTTTTTTTCCAGAGCCGTTTTTCAAAAAAGTTGGTTAATCTGTGGAGTATCTCTCTTTGGAACTTGAAACTAGGAGTCCAGTCCTTGGCAATCCATATTCCTACTTGGATTATTGTTTTTGAGAATTGCCTACTTTTTTAGAGTTTATTTGTAGAATTATGGTATCGAATTACAATGCTCTGCATATATAAGGGAGGTACTCCATCCAGCCCATATGCATGCAGACTGACAACCTTCACATATATACCCTGCTGTCTTACAGAGATCATAATAACTGACAACATTCTGAAAGAAATGAGTGACCTTACATTTGTAGTCAGAACAATACGTTTTTGTTAAGGGAAGATGCTTCTTAATTTAATCTGATATTATTTTTTTAAGGACTAGCACTGGCAGTGGACAATGAAACAACTACAGTTGCTGCATACTTAGGTCCTGCAAAAGCATTTTTCAATATCATCCATAAAGACACAATAGATAAACTCCTTAATTCCAACATTTCATCATTAACATGTTATGCTATGCCGCGCCATACCATGCCATGTTTTGTTATGTTATGTTTTATTATGTGTGTGTTATTTAGGCGCCATTCATTGCACTAAATGCTCAGAATGTCAAATGCATGAACTACTGTCATAATGTACGCATCCTTGCAAATATAATAGGCAATGAAAACAGTAGGATTAATAAGACTAATGGTGTTAAAGATCATTCTTTTGTAACAACTGATAGAGCAGATATTATTGAATTCAAAGCTGAAGATTCTTCAGATGTGGTCAGAAAAGATAGTCTTGTAACTGGAGACTCAAATATTAGAGGAACTGGCACTTACACCTGCAGAGTCGATAATGAACATCAAAAAGTGTTATGCTTGCCAGGAACAAAAATAGAGGATGTGAGGCAGGCCTTAGAACTCCTTAATGTAAGGAAGTACAGATCTGTTTTTATTCATGTCAGTACGAATGAACTAATCTGCAAGGACTTTCTGATTGTTGCCCCGTCCCCCCTTTAAATAACCACACCAAACACATAAAGCCATTTGACGACCTTTATTAAACTCTATTATACAATGAACTTATACACACAAAACAACATTAGATATCTTCCTCAGCAACGATGATCTCAGGGCAGTGTCACTACTCACCCTGGACGAATTTACCTCAGGGCAGTGTACCTACTCACCCTGATACCTCCTCGACTGGGGCAGCGTACCTATTCACCCCATATAAAGAGGCAGGGTACCTACTCACCTCATTTCCAGACCAAACCATTAACCAATAACCACCTTCTTTAGAGGGGGAACAGAAGAGGACAATCCTGTCCCTCTTCTCTGCCTCATATTGCCCACATCTTCCATCCATAACCTAAAAGGGAGGATGGAAGGGCCACCAACTCACGCCAAATGTGCCTACTTCCTTTAATCCCTAACACTTAATCCTGCCAGAAGTCCCTCCCTCTCCTACCTCACTTCCTTTCACCTCTCCCTTTCTCTTTAACCCTTTCACCACCACAATCCCACTATCCTATCCAACTACAAATCCTCACTTTAATTCCTACCTCTATACCCTCACCACACCCCTTTACCCTAATTTGTGGGACCGGGACAACTTAGTTTGTCCCAAACTACATTTGTCCCATCCCCCCTTTAAATCACCACAACAAACACATGAAGTCATTTGATGACCTTTATTAAACTCTATTATACAATGAACTTATACACACAAAACAACATTAGATATCTTCCTCAGCAACGATGATCTCAGGGCAGCATCACTACTCACCATGGATGAATTTACTTCAGGGCAGCGTACCTACTCACCCCACATAAAGAAGCAGCGTACCTACTCACCTCACCTCCGATACCAAGACTCCTCTCCATCCCTGAAATCTCTATGTTCAATGGTATGCATCCCCAAAATTCTTAACTGCCTAGCCAGCCTTTGATTGATGCACCTTCTGACCCTTTCAATAGCCCTATAACTATACGCACTCCTTCAACACAAAGGAGGAACCAACTCTGACCACACAATTTCCATACCCGGGTACAACGCCTGTAATCTCATCAAATCCTGAAGAATAATATCTACTAACTGTTTTTTGGAAAAAGTGCCCAAGTCATAGCCCCCCCCCCCAAATGAATGACTAGTATACAAAGACAACCCACCTTCAATTTAGCCCTCTCAAATTCATGCAACAACCCATCCCACCTAAGACCCCTAACACCATGCCAAGTCACTGATCACCCTATATGTGATAAACCCAAATTTTCCCCATCATCCCTAACTAAAGCACGCTTCTCTGTCCAGTGGATATACGAATGCCCCAAGATGATAATGTGCTTCCCTAAAAGAAAAGAAGAGAAAATTAATAACCAGACCACAACCTATCTAATGTATGTCAAAAATGCATTTGAAGACCACCTCTCCACTCTCTAAATCAAGTCAATGGAACTACCTTCTCTAGCTAAATCTGAGGCCCTACCGATCCTGAACGAGTGAGCTGCAAACCTCTCCACCGGAAATCCCATGCAACATAAAACCCTCCTCATCAAACTTATGAATCTATTACTCGACACCACCTTCCCATCCATTGAACAAAAAATTAAATGATCCACACTCCCCTTCCGCCTCTTCATAAATTCTTTAACCCACATTACTGGACAAAGGCAAGGATTCCTGTCAGGTTTAAGCACCACCAAACATCCCATACCCAATTGATCTGTCTTACTCCTCCTTAATGCAAAATTAACCTCTCCCTCCCCTATGATAACATCCTTCCAACATAACAAGCCTAACAACTTCGAAATACGGACATTGCAAAAATATAACCATGTACATAACGTGCCCCACATGAAGTAATCTGAAGACCCTCCTTGTAACAAACCTAACCCTCTCAACAAAACTTTCAATATAACCCTTGTGAGTGGCCATCGAATATCCCTACATTCCAGCACCACTCTCCCCCAACCCCTCAACATATGCCCTAATGTCCAAGACTTAGTGAAATCCTGCAACCCTGCTACCTTAGTGAAAATGCTAATTGCAGCCAAATCCACCTTAACTGTCTGCAAAGCCTTGCCTAGCCCCCAAGCATGAGCTACATATCGCAATAGTAATTCCTACAACCATACCCCTTCCTCTTCTGGCAGCTGCAAAATAAACTGATTAAAATCAGAAAGAGCCCTACCATATGCCTTCCTTGTAGAAGGGGCCCAGGAATGCCATACCAACTGCCTGGCTACATCGACCCAAGATTCCACACCTTTTCTGGCAGGGTTTCTGGCACCTCCTCCGCCCATGGAACCAAGCCTCAAAACCTGCAAAACTGAAATCAGGATAAGCTATCAGCAATCTCATTCATTACGCCAGGCACATGCACTCTTGTAAAGGAAAAGTTTATTAAGAGGCTCTGCAAAACCAATTTACGTAATACAAACAATAACAAACCCGACTTAGCTGTCTTCTTTTGTAATACTCTCACTACAGCCATATTGTCAGAGTGAAAAACTACACATTTGTCCCTCAAATGCTCCTTCCACACCACAGAAGCTGCCCATATAGGCATCAACTCTAGAAAGGCCATGTCCCGCTTTCATAAATCCTTCCAATCCCATGGCCATTCAGCCGCAAACCACCGACCCCTGAAATAGACCCCCATACCAGCACCCCCAGCTGCATCCATAAACAACTGAAGTTCCTCCTGCCCCACCCAGTCTGACTGCCAAAAAGATATCCCATTAAATTGTTGCAAAAACCCATCCCACAACACCAAGTCATCCCACACCATTTGGGTCACCCTAACCCAATGGTGTTTACTCTGACCCCCTTTCAACAAATATGCCATTGACCTTCAAAAAGCTTGCCCTGGGTGCACCGCACGACAGGCAAAATTCAAAAGCCCCAGCAACTCCATAACTGAATGAATCCGAATCTTATCCTTACCCAACACCAAATGTATAGACGACCAAAGCCTCTCTATTTTATCCTCGGGTAGGCAAAACAGTCACCGCTCCACATCAACTGTTAATCCCAGAAATTCTAATGCTCTTGCTGGACCCTCCATCTTATGCTGAGCCAATGGTACCCCAAACTCCTCACACATAATCATAAACTCCCACAACCCCTCCTGTGCTCCTACCCTTCCTTCACCCACCAACAGAAATCATCTAAATAATGCACTGCCTTTTGAGTTCCCACTCTCTGCTGCCAAATCCAATGCAATACTGTACTGAACTTCTCAAAAGTCGCACATGCCACTGAACAACCCATAGGCATAGCTTTATCAAAGTAGTACTTATCACCTACCCGCATCCCCAGTTGTGGTCAATCCTCACTCCTAATGGGCAACAGTCGAAAAGCTGACTCAGTGTCAACCTTAACCAACCATGGTTCCCAAAATTCCCTAATCACTTTCACTGCATCATCTAAGATAGCATAATGCACCCTAACCTCCTCCTCTGCAATAAAATCATTTACTGAATTCCCTTCCGGATACGACAAGTATTGTATACCCGTTTCTTCGGCACCAACCCCAAAGGCGATACCCTGTAAGTACTGAAAGGCGGACTGTCAAAAGGACCCAATAACCACCCCGCCTAACACTTCTTCTAACTAAAACCTCCAAGATGTCCTCTTTGTCTTGAACAGATCAGAGATTCTTGCAACCCCCCCACCCCCTCCCATGGTGGACTTTATCGGAACCCCCCCCCCCGAAATCCTTGTATTATCTCATTTTTGATGGTCAGAAACCGATGAAGCATACCCCGGAGAACCTCCACCTTAATGGGGAATGGCACCCCTTCCTGTATTGCCTCTAAGGAACCTGAGTCCAAATATCTGGACCCTCAAAAATTACCCCTACCCCAGACCGGTTGAAAGCCTTGCAAGAAGCCTTGCCCACCAAATCCACCCTCATGACCCATAACATTGGAGTTCTAGGTAGACAGGTCTTGCCGACCACAGCCAATGGCCAAATGACTCCGTCCACATCTTGAAAAAACGTGTGCAAATCTGCACCCCACCCATGAACAGGAACCACTATTAAAAGACCAACACACACCAGCTGCTTCTGCCCCACTCACCCTTCTGTTAAAGCCACCGTAACTATCCATCATCATAGCCAACCATAGATCTGGATGACGCACCTCTCAACAGAGTGACTGGTCCACAGCCTTCTGTTTGCGGAAACGCTGATCGTACCAAAGCCATGCATTACCCGGCCTTAACCATTGTGCCTCAAGAATGGTAAGGAAATAGCCTAGAAGCGGCAGGTCCAAAGACTTGTCCTTCTCCAGCTGCACGGCCATAAAATAAATAAAGCCAACCACCCAATTATCCCATGTCCTAGGGCAAAGCTTACCTACCCTCTGTCTTCCCAATGCTGCTAAAGCTGCCAACAGGTCCTTGCTATTAGAGGACTCTTCTTCCACTAGCCGTTGGACCCATTCCACATCAATTAGCTCAAATAAATCCACGTACTCTTCTTTCCAAATTTTTTCTGTAACCAAGCCCAGAATGTGAGGAGTCAGGAAAACCACTTCTGTCCTCTGTCCCAAAAACTGAGTAGCCAACCAGTCCCCCGGCCGCAGCCCAAAGTCAGAGCCTACCTCCGAGTCCAAGACCAAACTGTCCCCAGAACCAACAGCCACCCCTGTCGCATTTCCAACCGGGTACATGGCACCCTGTGCTAGTTGCCTCTGAGTCTCCTCTATCACTTGCAAACCACCCCCAAGGCCCCCAACTGACAAGTCTTGATCATCCCTCCCCCACCACAATCCTCAGCCCCTAGCTCCCCAGGCAATACTGTTGTAGTAAAACCATTACCTGCACCTTCGGCTTGAGAAGTACTGGGAACCGGTGTATCTGCTGCCACCGCCTGCTTCGATGCCTGTTGCTTTTTCCCTTGAGCTGGGGTTTTCACTGCGGTGCGCCACCTCTTCTGACCCGGAGTCTGTTTTGGTCCTTTGCCACCTCGGATGTTGCCACCTCATGGAACAACTCCTCCATTTGGGCCACAATAGCTTGCCATCGCTGTCTTAGTTCTGGTAAGTTAACCATCTGTAAAGAAGAAACACAATGTTAAAACTGTTCCACAAACCTGACTGCCCTACTCCCCCAACCCCTATGTTGCCTTGCCCTACCACACGCTGCCAACTTCCCTACTTACCTATACTCTGCAGCCGAAAACCACCCCTTGCATAGCTTACCTGCTAATCATTCAGTGTAATCACTAACTAATGCACTTATAATTCCCACGTACATTAAAATATGCCCCTGCCTGCCACACACTTCACCTTTCGGCTGCACACCCCATCAGCCACACACTTCCTTACAGTTACCAACCCCTTCCTAACACTGGAATATCATCACCTGTCTATAAATATCCCTCCCCATATATATATATATATATATATATATATATATATATATACACACAATACTAGCACCATTCAACCACAACCGAGCCTGTAACACTTACCTTTCTCTCCTGGAACAACAATCCTTATCCCCACAAGAGGTAATGGCCAAGAATAACAGTGCACATGTGCAAACCGGCACCCAGACCCAACGGCCACAAAAACGGCAGTGGCTACTCACGAAACCACCAGGGAGAATGAAAAGGATTTCCCACCACTACCACCATCAAAGAAAGGATGTGGGGACAACCACAACAACAATGGCCGTGACCATCATCCAGCATGCATGGAAAAAATGAGGAACAACACTGGGGACCAGAGAAAGGATGCAGAAGCCCACGAACCCACCAGGGAGCATGAGAAGATCATCCGCCACTACCCCCAACACTAATGGGACCGGATTACGGAGATGGACCCCCCACTGCCTACCACGACCACCAGGAGAACACTTTTTCTTTTTTTTTTCCGATGGATTTCCAGGCCCACCTACATAGATCCTAACTGACCGCATGGCCCCAAACAGGAAGGAGGCAACGACAGGCCCAGTCTACCCACACGAATATTACCCGACCACATGGCCCAACCGGGAAGAAGGCATGACGGGCACGACAAATCCCCCGGAGACACCCGGATGACAGAGAGTAACCACAGCAGCACCAGATGACCCCAACCACCACGACCGGCCCTACCACCCAACCGGAGCCACCACTGGACCACCAGGAAGCACTTCAACCACGAAACAAACGGAGACACTCCAGGACACCAGAAAACACCCAACACCAGGCCTACCGGACCCCCAGAGAATCACACCAGCACCGAGATAAGCTGAGCACCGCACTCACACAGACACTACCCCCCAACCATTCACCCACATGCACTCTGCTCTCAGTAATCCTTTCACCTTTCCCTGCCAGTAAGTCCTGTCCCCCAACCTATGTCTCCAAACTCCATCCCCACATTAAATGAATCACTACAGAGAAACACCAAAAGGGAGAGGAGGGAACTAACCCAGTCAATTTAACCCCTTCTCTGCCCACCATCCAAGGCCTACCTGCATCCATAATACCTAGAGGTCATCTGGACGTAAGCTAGTTGTTACTGCACCCCCAACTCAAGCCGAATGTGCCTACTTCCTTTAATCCCTAACACTTAATCCTGCCAGAAGTCCCTCCCTCCCCTACCTCACTTCCTTTCACCGCTCCCTTTCTCTTTAACCCTTTCACCACCACAATCCCACTACCCTATCCAACTACAAATCCTCACATTAATTCCTACCTCTATACACTCCCCACACCCCTTTACCCTCATTTGTGGGACCGGGACAACTTAGTTTGCCCCAAACTACATTTAGTAGGGAATTTACAGCCCTCTTAGACAGCATAGCTTGTACAGGTGTTAGGACATATTTTTCATAAAACACACATAGAAAGGAGAGTCGTGTTGCTGTCAATGAAAAGATTTTGGGGTAAATACCTACATGAAAAAATGTCCTGTTTTAAAAAATGGAAATGTGTAGAGCATCTGAACCTAGTTTTGGGCATATGTGTTCAGACAGGATGGCGTACACCTGTCAAGATCAGGGAGAATAAATTTTTCAGCAGATATTTTGCAGTATTTGACAAACATAAGCCAGTATTTTTGCCATGTCAAAAATGTAACAGTTCTCATAGCAGCATTTGATGCATCACTGAACAGTGTTAATGCTAGAAGCATTAATGCTATTTTTTATTGGAAAATGTGCTACATTCCCACAAGATTGATATTGTTTGTGAAACATGGTTTAAAAAATAATGATTGGAAACCAGTCCTGTCAAGTTATAAATGTTTTTAGTGTAACAGACATTCTAACAAAAAAATCAGGTGGAGGTGTTATGATAGGGATTAAAAATAGTTATAAGACCTGTGATTATTACATGTTCAGTGATAACACCAATACTATAGAGTGTGTAAATGTGACAATAAAGACAAAACTGGCACATATAACAACTGTAGGAGTGTATAGACCACCAAAGTCAAATTCTGATGACCTACAGGAATTCATACATTTCTTGCATGAAATACAAGAGGGAAAATAGTAGGGGGTGGAGACTTAAATTTACCAGAAACAGACTGCAATAATATTAATTCAACAACAATAGTTAGGAAATTATTCACAACATGTTCAGGAACAACAGCTGCTTGAGATTGTAGGAAAACCTACCAGGGAAAGGAACATACTAGACAAAAAGAAATTACTGTTACTTCAAGTCAAGTTTTAACATCATTGATGCACATTGATCATGGGGTTATTAAGGTTATTAAGGTTAATTTGTTGCTAGATAATTCTGCCAAACTGAAATCTAAACCAGTGCACAGAAGATTAAAGAAGAAGTCCACAGATTATATGAAAGCAAGCTAGTCATTATGTAAAACTAACTGGAGTGATGTGTGCAATGGAAAAACTGCAGAATGAATGTAGAAAGTTTTGAAAGAGAAGTTGTTTGAATGCAAAAAATAAAAAAAAATGTTTAACGTCAGTACTAGGCACACAACGTCAGGAGAAGTATATTTCCATAAGAACAAGATACTCGATTAAGATGAGAGACAAAAAATATAAGAAATGGAAAAGAGGTCAAACTACAACTTTGAAATCTGAAATAAACAAGCTGGACAGGCAAATTAAACATAGTGTGAGACATGATCAAGAAAAAAAATAGAAAAAAATTATATAAAGTTACTGAGCATAACAGGAAGCCATTTTATAGATACTTAAGAAGTTGAAGGAGTAAAGACATACAAATTGATAAACTGTGCATAGATTCTAAAATTTATTCTCAGACAAAATAGATTATAGATATATTTACAAAATCTGATAGAAAACAGTCTGGCTCAACAAAGGGGGTGATCGGTTGTCCTGGTGACATCCGGGTAACCTAAAATACCGAAGTCAGATAAGATTATACTGAAAAAGAACTATGCAAACTTGATCCAAACAAAGCACATCGAGGAGATGGAATTAGTAATAATGACCTGAGAACACTTCAGCAAGAAGTTACAGTACCATTATATCTATTGTTTACTAGGTCATATAAATATGGGGAGATTCCTCAAGATTGGAGACATGCATTTATTAATCCTGTCTTTAAGCGATAGGGGAGTAGAACAAATACAGAGCCATACAGACCCTTAAGTCTACTTTCATGTTGTGGAAAAATAATGGAGAAGGTAATATTGGATAAGTTATTGTCAGAACTGGAAAGGTTGTGACTTGAAACCATATATCAGCATGCATATATTGAAAATAGATCTATTACATCCTGTAACATGTTACTCTATAACAACATAATAACAGCTATGAATGAAAATGTGTGCTGTGATGTAATTTATACAGATTTAACTTTGGCATTTGATAGGGTCATACATAAAACACTGATCAATAAATTAGAGCAATTAGGTATCATATACTTTTGATAAGATGGATTGCTGCATGGCTTATACATAGGACATGGCAAGTATCATACAGCAATTGAACAGGTGAAATTCTTATATACAGTCAGAGTATCCTACAGGGCACTGTCCTAGGCCCATACTTGTTTAGATTGTATCTTTCAGATCTATCCTTTTTCATCTGAGGTCTTCTGCAGTCTGTATGCAGATGACTGAAATTGGGTAAGTGATCACATGTGCTCTAGATATGGCATGTCACAAAAGAATTTGACTAAATTGACCATTTAGGCATAGGAGAATAGTATGCTGATAAATCCACCAAAACTAAGCATATGAGATTTGGGAGACATAAATTGAAAAGTGAATATTTAATACAGCACACAGAGATTGAGACTATAGATTCATTTAAGGACCTGGGTATATGGGTAGATCCAGCTTTGAATTTTTCTAATCATATTAACCAATTGGTTAACGATAGTTATACAAAGATTTATAAAGTCTAGGATATCAGAAATGATGAAATCATTTAGTTACATCAGACCCAAACTTGTGTATAGAATAACAATATGGAAACCTTATAAGAAAACAAGCATGAGTAAACTGGAAAGAGTTTGGGGAAATATACTAAGGGCATTTATGGATGTAAAACTTTAAGTTATTATGCAAGACTAAAATATCTGAACTTGTACAGTGTCTCTAATAGATATCTAAGAGGAGATGTCATTCAGATCATTATGGCATTCAGAGACAACTACCTCTGAGAATGTTTGGGGTTATCAAGAAGTACTATAGAATCATTAGACAACCTATGTAGAAATTTCCATAGGAATGAGAAGTGTACGAATTGGTTCACTGACAGAGTAGCTGATGCATGGAACAGACTCCCAAATTACATTAAAGCAAGTACTAGTTTAGATATTTTTAAGAACAGTGTGGACACATTATGGGAACAATGGTTTTGGTATATTGGCAGGTTAGAAGGGTATTAATCCCCATCCCTGAAATATTTGTATGTATGCATGTATGCAAGTATGTATTGTCACAATGAAGTCAAAATCTGAGAATTTCAACAAATGACAGTAGCTCGTCCATGATCACAGTACATCAGAGAATGGATTTCCTCCACTGTAGTGCAAAATCAGAGTTGGTATATATAATTAGCAGGGGTATTATGGGAGCAGTGGGACTTGCACCCCCCCCCCACATACACATTGTTTAAATGTCATTTTGAGTTTTTATTTTGTGTGTGCATGTGGATGTGTCACCCTTTTGTGAGCAATCTTTTAGGACTAGATCATTCATTTTAGAGATGCAATGACAGGAATCTGTTGTTATGTTATGTTATATTATGTTATGTTATGTTATGTCATGTTTTCCAGTGGCAAACAACTGTCTGACTAAGGCAGCTCTTTTTTTATATCTGTATTGAAATTTTGTATACAGGAACAAACACACTAACATAATAAAGCATATAACACACGATACAGGAACAAACACACTAACATAATAAAGCATATAACACACGAACATAGTAAAACATGTAACAACTATTTGCACAAACACACACACACACACACACACACACACACACACAAACACACACATACACACACACACACACAAACACATATAGATACCAGTCCTTAATATATGCATTACTAAGATTCATTAAACAGTCAGTGTAAACTGATCATAGAACATAGATTAATATTTCTCTATTAATAAGTCTGAGTTTATCCAATAATTAACTTCTGTAGTTATTTTGTTTTTCACCTCGATACTAAATATTTCCATTTGAGACACACAACAGTGGTGGCATTTATTAATTTTGTTAAGTGGAGTCATAACCTTATTTTTCCAATTTTTTGTAGTCATTTTTCTGGTTATTGTTATTAAGCTTCAGAGAAGTAGGAATTGAGACTTGGTACTTATCCAAAATTGGAACATTAAATAACACCAGAAGATTAGTTAATATAAATGCAGGAAATATTTATTTTTCACTAAAAAGTCATGGAACTTTGCAGTCATAAACCAAGCACTGTCAATTTGCTTTAAGAATTCATACCATCAGCAAACAACCTTCCTTTTTGTATATAATTTCAGTTCTGTGTGGATTAATAACTTATCAGTGCTGAGACTCCCAAGACACTAATCTCGAAAATAAAGATTATGCATTTTTTGAAGATATTAAAATCCTATTTTATCTAATGTATTGAAAGTTGAGCAGCTCTTTCAAGAGAGTAATCCCAATAATTATATTAGATACAAAATGTATAGCTCTTAATTACTTTATATATATTTTGAATACATATGATCTACCTATCTCACAATTTGTTTCAAGACTGTTTAGAAAATCAAGAATGTGTGTATAATCTTTTTATGTATATCTGATATTAAATCAACTTTTGAGATTACAAAAAGGTGTCTACTGATTTATATTATGTCAGTTTTCATATCCACATAACATTTGCCAGTTAAATAGTTTGTGTTAAATATTTTAGTCTCTCTTAACATTTAATTCCAAAAGATCAAATCCCTATTTTTAATTTAATTGTTTTTGAAAATTAGTAATGCATGGAATAATGTGAAACACATTGCTTTATATATCAGGGCATTTCTATATAAACTTTTTAAATGTTGTAATATGCTATTTATGTAAGTACAATCTGCAGGATTATTACTGTTTTAAATAAACGTTTCATTAACAGATACATCGTGTTATTATTTATAATGTATATATGTTGTATAGTGACATTTTTCTCTATTTAACCAAATGGTTTAGTGCATTTTTTTCTAATTGTCTGAATGAATAGAAGTTAACCATACAGCTATTTTTCTAATAACTGAAGCTATATCATAGGTTTCTAGGTCAGGAAATTCTATTCCACTATCATTCTCTTGAGAAGTTGTTTGTATAATTTGAAGCATTTTAAGTAAAATAACTATTTTGGTTGAAACCAGCCCATCTTCCATAAAATGAAAACTTATTATATTTATTTATTGTTGCTTTAATATTGTCTAAACTTTTTTTATAATTTATTGCTGCTATTTCTTTGAAAATGCAAGGAAGAACTTTAGACTTGACATCAGTTCAAAATATTTTTATGATATTTTGCAATATGTATTAGTGAAGAATCAATATTAGTTCTTGTTAGCAGAATACCATTGGCAAATAAGTGAATTTTGGAAGTATAGTGGTCATTTATTTTAAACCCTACTACCCTACTATCACATTACACTTAATGTAACGAGCTAGAGGTTCAACAATCTAAAGCAAATAATAAGGAGGACAAAGACTATCCTTGTTTCAACCCTGTTTATCTTTACTGACTGTGAAATAAAGGATTCTAATTTAACGTACAATAAAAACAAGAATGTAATTCTAAAACAGGCTTACTAATACACCCAGTGCAGATTCATTCTCTCTCCACAGTTTTGGGACCATTTCTATCCCATCCATTTTTTTCCAACATATTTAAAGCTGGCAATTTGCAGCTGTCAAAATGCACTGATAACTGTAAACTGATCATCAGACACAATTTAACAGATGAAATAAAATTAAATACGTATGTATCATTATACACAATGCACTGCACTTTCATTAGAAGGTTGCAACTAATGTCAGAATGGCTTACTTTGTGCTCATGTCACACTCAAGTATATAAACAGTAGATTGTGGGAAATCATTATACTCCTATATACATGTTTGATAAGGTCAGTTATAAAATACAGATTCTGCAGCCTGAAAATAAGCCTAAAAAGTTCAATGTTTCTTAATGGAAATTTTTACCATCTAGAGATTCTATATACTACCGTATTTCTCCATAAATAATACCTAACCAGAGAATAAGGCCTAGCATGGTTTTCCAGGGTGGTCATGATATAAGCCTTACCCCAAAAATAAGCCCCAGTTAAGATCGTCAACAACACACAATGGATGTGTTGAATTATAAAATAATAATATTATTGACACCTGTTGATTGAGGACTCTGCTTGCCATTTTCAAACCATTCGGACACCCAACTTCTTCTCTTTGCAGAAAGTCATAAAATTCTTTCCCAAGGAGTCCTCCACGATTCTTACTGTAACCCTAATCCTCATTCACACTTGACAGTTGAGATCCTTGGCCAATAAATACTGGCAAGTGTACTTTGATTGGTCAAAGTACAGATAATGCATGTTAAACATGCACACTTGATAATGAACAGGTGTGGTTGTGTCTTCTTAACCGTCACAATTTTGTGTTGCCACTCCTGTCTCATAAGCCTTCAATTAACACCCCCCCCCCAGACAAGATGAGTGCAAAAAGAAATAGCTATTCCATCGAGTACAAGAAAGGAATCATGGGAGGACTCCCGGGGAAAGAATCTGATGGCTTTCTGCAAAGAGAAAAAGTTGGATCTCCGAATGGTCTGAAAATGGCAAGCAGCATACAATAACCTCAGTCAACATGTGAATGAGGGAAATGCTAAGAAGTGCAAGTGTGGATCAGGTCAGCAACCATTATTTCCTGAGCTGGAAGACATCATCTGTGAATGGATTGCTAACAGGAGAACTAAGGCTTTGGTTGTGCGCAGGGCTGATATTCAACCATTTGCCCTTGCAATGGCATCACAGTTAGAAATATCCCCAGAAGAATTCAAAGCATCACAACATTGGCTGGATGGCTTCCTTCAGTGATATGAACTGTCTCTAAGAAGATCAACAACACTGTTCAAGCTGGAAGATACTGAAGTTATTAAACGTGCACTTGCATTCAAGTCCTTTGTTGATGGCATTGACTTTTCTAAATACCAACTCTCCAACATGATTGCTATGGATGAAACTGCAGTGTTTTTGGGCCAAGGATCTCAAACAACAATTGATCAGAGGGGTGCCTTGTCAATCTACATTCCCTCCACTGGTTACAAAAGTGCACATGTTACCTGTATTTTGGCAATTCATCTAGATGGAAAGAAAACCTCACCTCTAATCATTAGTAAGGGCAAGAAAGATAAGATTGAATGTGTTTCAGGCATTTACATTCTTGAAACTGAAAAAGCCTGGTGCACACAAGCAGTTATAAGGAAGTGGGTCAATGTAATGCTGCCACTTGTTTTGTGAGGTGGTGAAAGAGGTCTGCTAATCTGGGATTCAGGCAGCACTCACTGTGCTAAAGACATGAAGAACTTCCTTGCACAGAGAAGAATAGATCAAATAATGATTCCCACAGGAATGACTGCCTATCTCCAAACTCTTGATATTGCAATAAACAAGCCATTCAAGGACCATTTGCACATGGAACTCAATGACTACATTGAAAATAGAATGGAGAGAAATCAGCATGGAAACTTTGTGAAGCCTAGCCTGCAAGAGGTCGTGACTTGGGTGAAGAATTCATGGGATAAAATAACTGACAGCTGTGTTGCCAATGCACTACGAGCAGGCTACATGGACAAGCAGTGTTCATTTAAGGAGAGCTCTGTTGCTAGGTATGACAGATTGAAGCCAATGGTTCTACAGGAAATGGAGTTGCAAGAAATTCAGGCCGGAATTCGGGGGTTGGAGACTTATGACAATGTTTCAGAAGAAGATGACATGACTGTATATGAATAACCTTTCCATTATCGGGGCAACAGAATGGATTGCTTCCACTTTCAGCTCCAAAACCAAGTAATCCACAGCAAACAGGACTATAGAATCAGACCAAATTTAATAGTTGGAACGTATAAGGGCTTTCACCAAGTCCAATGACAGGCTTCCTCAGAACGTTCTGAGGAAGCCTGGTATTGGACTGGGTGAAAGCGCTTAACTGTAACTGGTGTATTTTTTACGTGACTGTTTTATACGTTCCAACTATTAAATTTGGTCCGATTCTATAGTCCTGTTTGCTGTGGATTATTTGGTTTTGGTGCTGGTCCTTGTGCTTTGTTACGTGGTTTTTGAATTCTGCTTTCAGCTGCCAGCAAGCTCTTGTCAGTTTTTTGACATTATTGTATTAAGGTAACGTTTCGTTATCATGGGGTAATTACAAAGTAAGGCCACTAGTTCCCAGACTTCATTTTTATGACTTTCCATCATTCTTCTCCTACGGTTTGGGTAAAGAATAAAGAAAGCACCACCACTCAAAAAGTGGCAGTTATTCACCTGTTTTATTCCCCTCCTCCAATACACATGTATTGAGATTTTTCTGCACTTTCTGTTAAGCATGAAATATTGCACTGTGAAAGCCAAGGTGTAGATATTCTGAAGTTGAAATGTTTGTTGTACTGTTTATGTAGAATTCTCACACAACTGTTAACGCGTTACCTAGAACTGTTGCCAAATAACGGAAAAGTACCAAATAAATGTCAATTTGTGTACATGAATAAATGTTGATTTGTGCACATGAATAAATGTCGATTTTTGTACATGAATAAATGAATAAATGTAGATTGTTGTATGGGGGGGTAAATAAGGCATCCCCTGATAATAAGCCCTAATGCGTATTTCAGCGGGGGGAAAAGTATAAGACTCAGTCTTATTTTTGGGGAAGTAGGGTAGGAGTACTACTTTAAGAAAAAGTCAATTCAAGTATTAGACATAGAGTTATCTCTGAAAATCAGCACATGAAAGAATATATATGACCACTTACTTTGATTATTTCACTCCGCTACCCTGTATATAGAATTCTTTTTGCATTGTCTGTAATATAAATGTCATGTTATCAGCATGAGGTTACAAATGCACATTACCTGATTTTAATGCTGTTTGTTTTCCATTTTATTGTAAACGTCATGAATGAAAATGGAAAAGAAGCCCTGCGGCCCCGCCTTCCTAAATAAGTAAATAAAAATAAAATAATCACGGCATGAAAAATGATAAAAAGTATGGCTGTTATGATATATAAATCATTTTCCTATTATTCAAAATAACTATGCAACATAACTCGCTGCTATAGTCTGATGATAGCAGCAGATGTCTGCATATAGATAAAACACAGTCTTGTTTGTTATCTAATTTTGTTCATCATGCTGTGACTACTATTCTCTATAACACTAGTTTGGGTTCTGCCGTGAGTTTTGTTGTTGTATGTTTACTTACTGTATTTACTGTATAGGAGGTTACATTTTTTTCTGCAATCTGGTGTTCCTTTGCCACAACAACACATTTTGTATGCGGGAAGGGCATTTTTGGTATCTCAACATTCAAGTATTGCCAAAGTGTGTCTGCATTGTGTTGTTTTGATGCTTGTTTGGCAACAGTTACCTAATTAGAAAATTCTGCCTGAATCATTGACAATGTGCACAATTCTGATTTTCTATGGAAGCTTGTTTGGGGGGGGGGGGTGGAACTATAAGACAGAAGACTGAAAGTTCAGTAAGAAGATGTTTACAGCATGTCATATCAAAAGCTTTTGATAAATTTAGTAATAGTGAAGATACCAAGTTGCAGTCATTCTTATGTTGGTTTATGATATTTGTGAAGACAAGGAGAGCAGTGGTAGTACTATGGTGAGTTCTAGAACCATGTTGGATTTAAAAGAAAGTTGTTAGAGTTAATGCACTGATAAGCTGTGAGTGGATGCATTTTTCCTAGGATTTTTGATAGGGTAGATAGGATGACAATAGGTATATAGCTGGAAAACTCTGATGATGTGCCATCTTTGTAGTGTGGTATTGTATAGGATTTTTTTTCTAGATGGGTGGGACATATCTCTCACTATGGATACAAGGAAAACCACAACATCAGCTGCCATGTTTAGGCCTCCTATTGGAAGTTGGTCAACAGCCAAAGAAATTGGTTTTAGTTTCAGTATTACTATTCTTATAGTAGAGATGGAGACCAGGAGGAAGGAGAATGAATGTGGAGGATGGTGGGAGAGACAGAAAGAGACAGACCTGAATTGCTATTATGACTAATGAGAGATAGTACTGTATGTATATCTTAGGAGTTGAATTGAGATGGTATTGAGTCAGTGGTTTGAGAAGTAGAAGTAGAGGGTGTAGGGGGTTGACCAGGGTGTATTAGTTTCTTTAGTGATGACCAAAAAGTCTTGTTTTTTTTTTGTGTGTATTTATATTGAATGTTGATATAATACATTTGTTTATCAATTTTAATGCAATCTGTAACATGATTTGTGAGATTTCTAAATGTATAAAATGAATTTTGTGTTCTGCTTTTATATCAGTCTTTCAAGACTTTATCTCCAAAGCATAGGCTTTTAGTTCCTTTACTTAGTCATGGTGCATTGTTTGATTTGACTTTTTGCTCATACAGTGGCTAGGCGGTTAAAAATATTTATAATGGTTTCATTAAAGTCTGAGATGGTGGCATCTGGTGGTATGGAGTTATGCTGGCTTAGAGTATTGATAAAGGTGTCTGTTAAATTTTGTTGCATTATGTATTGGGATTTAAATTATGTTTTTGGATTGAGTATAGTAATTTCTGATTGCATAGGCAGAAAGGTGGCCACTTGTTGTGTATGGCAGACATTCAAATGTTTGTAATCATGTTTGGTTTGTTGGTTAGAACCCAGTCTAAAGCTGGGTGTCTGTAAGATGTTTCATTTGTTCTAGTGATAAAGGTGATTTGCTGTGTAAAGCCTTGTAAGTTAGTCAATTATGAGAGAGTGTCATTTTGGATCAACTGTCAGTCTATATTGAGGTTGCATAGTTGTAAGCGTTTCTTTTTAAATACGGTAAGATATCCAGTAGAGGTTATCTTCTGCTTTTGAAGTGCTGTTACCAGGTGGAAAATATACAGCTGAGCTAAAGAGATACTTACTATTGATTCTGAGACATGATATGAGGGTTCCGTATTATTAAATGTTCTTGTCAAGCCTGCGTATATTAAATACGGGGGGGATTATCTAATACATCTTTGTTTAACCAGGTTTCGGTAGTGACTAGTATATCTGGGGAGCAAGTAGTTAGATATGCATTAATGTCTTGGATTTTGTTACACATACTTGTAAAATTCATATTTATGAGCATAACTTTGGAATAATAGGTAGACAGTGAAGTAGATCTAGAAACATCTGTAGTTGTGTTGGCTGGGTTGTTAATTGTTGTTTAATGAGGCCAGGGTTGGAGTGAATGTTACAGCTGAGGTTTCTGGCTGAAAAGATTGTGCATAGAAATGTAGAGCCTTTTACATTTTAGCTATATTTTAATAATTATATGAGGAAAATGTGATTCAAATGCCTTGCCTTTTACTGGATACAATAAAAAACACATTCACAACTGGAACCACTTACTGAATAAGTTTAGTGTTTTTGTCTCTCTAGCACCAATGAGGGTTCTTCAGAACAAATGCATTTCACAGTAAAAACTGTAAATATTTCTCTTACTAAAATCACTGTCAAGGCCTTTTCCGTTACTGGACAAGCTGTGTTACTTTTTTCCTGAGTGCATTTTATTATTATTATTTATTTGTAATTTCTTACACATATATTATCATCAACTGTCTCAATACATGGTTGTATTTCTTCAAAAAACTTTTCACTATAAAATATTTACTGACAATGACATTTTAACTAATGTGCTTCTGTGCTAAGAATTTGGTATAAAACATTATTAGTTTAATTGTTTCAGTTTATTTCAACATTTCACGGTTTTAAAGAGACAACTTTATCAAATAATTATGTATGATATAGCATCTTATGGTTTAAGTCAAAGTAATACATAAAGATATTTTAATATGAAATATAAGTTTCATCACTTCCTAGGAGACAAAAACATTAATCTTGTTCAATTAAATGTTCCAGTTTTCTAAGTGTGTATTATTGTATTTTCTACACATTGTTATGTTTTTCTACGATCAGTTTTTGTTTGTTTCTTTACTGGATTTTGATTCATCCTCTTCCAACTATAGGTTTTAGAGCAAGTCACCAAGTACATACTAATACCTAGGCTAGGCTCACTTCCCTGTACACTTCCCTCCAGTTTTAACTGACTGGCCCATTTAGACACATCAGTAGCATATGGGGCAAGACTCCATGTTTATTTAATGAATAAGTGAAGTGGTCTTCTATCTGGTACAGCTCTGTAGGAAGTGCTCTTGTGGATAACTAAAGATGCTTCCTTTCAACAGAATCTAAAATTCGTTCTGGACTCTTGGCGTGATTTTAAGCAGGTTTAATAGATGCTGAAGTTAACAGTCTAAATAAATGGTGCCTTCCACAAATAAATGGTGCCTTCCACTGCCCAGTATTATTTAAGTAACTTGGCATCTTTTGTTTATTCAAACACTACAGTTGTAACTTTCAGTTCATATTTAACAAACTACTACTAAAATCGTAGCACCTTTGCAATAATTTGAAGGCTGAAACTGAAGCTGCAATGTGTGTCCAAGTGCAGCATTTAAATGCTAAAGTGGACTAATCTAATTTTATCACTGCACATGATGTGGGAGCTCATCAGAGAGAAAAACATGATGTGAGAGTTTGTTGGAGAGTAAGACATGACATGGGAGTTTGTCAGAGACTAAGAGCACAGCAGAAATGAGGTTTGTGAGGTGCCTGACTTCCTGTCAGGCAAAAGACTTTGAACATTGGCAGGTAGGTCGAGGAGTACAGAAGGAGCTTTTATTAATACAGGTCTTCTAAACAGGAAGGCATGGGAATGCATCTAATAGGACTAAGAGCATTAAAAGGCTAAAGAAATGAAAAACAAGGGATCTCGAAGGATTTGGAAGGGTGAAGGTGCTGGCTACTGCAAGGATAGAAAGGGAAGGCTTAGGTCTCCAATTACAACATTTT
Source organism: Protopterus annectens (assembly GCF_019279795.1). Taxonomy (NCBI): domain Eukaryota; kingdom Metazoa; phylum Chordata; order Ceratodontiformes; family Protopteridae; genus Protopterus; species Protopterus annectens. The sequence continues at coordinate 4,134,213 of NC_056745.1, read as the reverse complement.
TGGAAAGGCTGAACATGATCTCTTATCACATCTAAGTAGCAGTCCAGGAGTTATGGAAGAAGCCAAAGGCTACTAATGTTACTGTGGACGTTGAGGCATACTCAGTGATGTCCTGCCAGGTAGTGGGCACAGCCCTTTGGTAGGGGCATGTGTATTAATATATATATTTATACTGAACCAACATGAGTCAGACAGGCATAATCACTCACGTCACACTAGGTAATGGGCACAACCCTTTGGCAGGGAGACGTGTTTACATATGAATGCATACTGAACCAACATGAGTCAGACAGGCATACTCAGTGATGTCACATTAGGTAGTGGGCACAAGCCTTTAGTAGGGAGATGTGTGTTTAAATATGTATGCATACTGAACCAACATGGGTCAGACAGGCATAATCATTGATGTCACACTAGGTAGTGGACACAGCCCTTTGGTAGGGAGACATGTGTTAACATATGTATGCATACTGAACCAACATGAGTCAGGCAGGCATAATCAGTGATGTCATGCCAGGTAGCGGCATAGCCCTTTGGTAGGGTGATGTGTGTTTACATAATTATGCATACTAAATCAACATCAGTCAGACATGCATAATCAGTGATGTCATATTAAGTAGTGGGCACAAGCCTTTGGTAGGAAGATGTGAGTTTACATATGTGTGCATACTAAACCAACATGGGTCAGAGAGGCATAATCAATGATGTCATGCTAGGTAGTGGGCACATCCCTTTGGTAGGGAGATATGTGTTAACATATGTATACATACTGAACTAACATGGGTCAGACAGGCATAATCACTGATGTCACACTAGGTAGTAGGCACAACCCTTTGATAGCGAGATGTGTCTTTACATATGTATGTAAACTGAACCAACGTGGGTCAGACAGGCATAATCCATAATATCACACTAGGTAGTACACATCATGAGCCATCATGGGTTAGACAGTATGCAAAATAGAGTGTAACTCATGAACTGCATAACACTATTGCTGCATATACTTAAGGGCATTTTATATAATCTTAGAGAAATAATAATAATAATAATATGGTGTTTGGAGCAGTGTGCCTTTCTGGATTAGGGTTATCCATCCCAAACTTTACACAAGGACAAGATGCCTATGCAAGGCAAGCACATCTCTTGAATCTCAGATGGTGTTAGCAAAGCTCTGTATACTGACTTAACATAATTAAGTGCAAGTAAATTTCTAAGTGACTGGAAAGAAAGATATTATTCCTAAAATGAATGATTATTCTGCAGTTGGTCAAAATCCCACTGGATGAGGTTCCAACTAGTTCATTACATCTGGAGGAGCTCCAGCTCAACAACCAGTGTTTGTCATGAGCATCTATTGCTGGTGCTATTTCTGTTACAGCTCTGGTAATGGTTCACTGTTTTAAGACATTTTCCCTTTTCCCTGCAGCTGTGTAATTATGGCATATCTAAGTTTGAAGGTGAAGAGGGATTGCCCTTACAAGGGGTACATTTTTCCACCTAAAGCTACGACCAGTTGTGTTTGGCATGTCTTCATTTGGAGTCAAGAGGCCTTGCCCTCATGGGGCAGAAGTATTTTTCCCCGGATAAAGCTACAAAAAAGGTATCTTCATTCAGTTGTTGCTTAGTCAAGACTTTATTTGATAAATCATAATTAAATGAAGAATAATAACAATTGGTTAAAGTCTGTGCCTTAATTCCCAACAAATGTTGCTAGAGGCAACATTTTAATCCCTTTGAAATACTACACCGGTGTGAAAAACCTCTGCAATAACAAACAGCATCAGTACCAAAATATCTGAAAACATAGGCAGCCTTTGAAAAAGATGTTTACATGACACAGGGGACACATATAACGATGTCTGCTTCACAACCATTGCAACTGTGAAGTACCAGGGCAGAGTACCTGTTAAGTGACTATGCTGCTAGAACTCTGTCCCTCTTATTTCTCTTTTTAATAGGAATAATTCTGAACTTGAATACTGAGTCACAGAACTGAGCAGTACATAAGCATCAAACTGGTTGCACTGCACTTTTCCTTTTGCATAGCTTGAGAACTAAACATAAAAATCATACAAAATTGTTTACGGGAAAAAGCAAGCAAAAGTACGTAGAATTTTCTCTGAATAGTTTATCCACAGCCATTCTTTAAAATAACAAATTGCATGGCATTTGGACCTAGTCAGCCATGTTCATTACATAAACTAGTTTTGAATAAAAACATCATTGTGTTCTATACAAGTTGTACTGACCAAAATCTCTAAAGATACTCAGTATTACAGTAATCAGATTTAGATTTATAACCTCTTTCGTATGAATGTCAGCCAAGGAGCTTCTCAGTTCATAATGCCAAAATAGGAACTTAATTCCTGACAGTTTGATATATTTCACTGTCTGCAGCTATTTTAGATATGAAATAAAGTCTATAGTATCAAGTAATATATAATCAGTACCTTTTTGAATGCAGTTATTTTCAGCTGTATCTCTAAGTTGGGACTTCAATTTGGATCCCATCATGGAGCGCTGCTTCAATATACCCCTATCCATCATGGAATGAGATATATTGAAGCAGCATCGGTTTTATTCCTGGCAGTGAATTATATGATATGATACATCACTGTTTACACAAATGTACAACTGCTGCACATCAACTGCATTGTCAGCACTTGATCTGGCAAAACCTGCAGTCTCTTCTGTGTATTTGTTTATTTTTAATTTTCATTTGCCTACCACACACGAGTATGTCAGATTCACCCTTTTCAACAATGACCTGGGTGACACTTGGACAACAAATAAACAGTCTGAAAATATGATGAGTATTTTGACAGTGATACTTAATATATTTTAGTCAGGCATAATTTAAAAAAATATATTTTTATATATAAGAGAAAAGATATTTTGCTATTTTGTATAACTAATTGCCGTGTATGACGTTGTGAAGTATAAAGATATTCATAAACAAATATAAAAACAATGGGTACAGGGAAAAGTGACTGTGACAAAAAAGTGGCAAAACAAACATTATTACAGGGTAGAAACATCAGTAAAATGCTGTCAGTTACCCAAAAATATGAGTTTGCAGATAAATGGTGCAAGCAAAAGGACAAAGAAAAGATTTTATGAAATGAGAGCATTGAAGGAAAGATGGTTATCCAAGAATGGACCATTTATAGTAGCTATTCATACAGTTATTTGTAATAGTAAATGGACATAAAGAGATAGGATCTTAAAAAGCAATTAACAGGTATGTTTTGTTTGGCTGGCTTGCAGAAAGCAAAGGCATTGTGTTGTAGACTTGAAGGAGTCAAGCATGGATGTTTTGAAAGCAGGGTAGGTTCACTGCATATTCGTGGGTCGGGGGATAAGATTTCAGTCCAGACTGCAGGGCCAAGTTTGGACAAGGTACATACAGTGTGGTATTGACTGCAAACTAAGGTCTATGTGGGGTGGGGGGGGTAGATTCTTATTTCTTAGTGGATACTATATATAGGATGGGTGCCACTGACTGGCTGGGGGGGGGGGGTGAAACATGTTTTAGTGATGTTGTATAGAGCTATATCTAGCAATAGGTGGTGCTTCGAGATACGGGAAGTTTGTTTGCTAGGGTTAGGAGGAGGCAGTTATGTATACCTGTAGTCTGTGTGGGTAGGTTTATGAATCTGAGTTTATCTTGTGCTTTTTGCAGTGGTTTTGTGCATGTGAGAAGCCTAGAGTAGCACATTTTTAATTATAGCCTTCTGCTAGTCAGCAGTGAGGTGGCTTGCAAATTTGTAGGTGTTTTAGAGACACAAGATAACTGGAAAGATGAATTCCAAGATATCTGTAAAATTATATTAGAAGAGTAAATTCTGCTGAGCTGCATTAACCCAGCTGGAGAGGAGCTGCCTAGATACTTTGATGTGCCAAATGTCATTGTGTTTGTTTCATTAAGGTTGACAAGGAGATGATTAGTGTGGAGCCAGGGACACAGCTGTCTAAACGTTTGTGGAATGGGAGTTTGTAATTCAGATTTGTTATTTCCTGCTTTTAACATAGAATGTCTTCATCATAAAGAATCATTAAGTCAGGGATGGTCTGTTTGGTTTTTAATAAGTAGCAAAACAAATACAGGACCAAGAAATGTGTCTTGATGGAATGATACCTTTGCCTGTTTGTATTTTGGAAGAAAATTTTTATCTGTCTCTTGTTACTCAGTCCTCACACCAGGATGTGGAATTATTGACAAATTCTAAGAGACAATTTTGTGATGCATAATGACACTGAATGAAGGCACACTGCAGCTCTATAAATACTGTCTCAGTTAAATGAGATTTATTGATATTGCTGTAAGTATAGTCAGTAGCTTTAAACAAGGCAGGTGAGGTATTACAACCCAGCCAAAAGTTGTGTTATAGATCACAATGCATACTATAAAACTAGATAAATATATTTACTTGAAGATTATATTTCAAATACCTTTTACTAACATTAGGAGTTTAGTTATAAACCAGTAGTGACTGGGCGCAGAAGGTTGTTTAACTTTTTGGAAGAGACTAATACAGTTGCATTCTATTCAAGAAGAATCTGATTGGACTGTAATGTTTGACTGCAAAATAAGACTACAGGTTCAGAAAAGTGAATGGCTGCTTTTTTAAGGTGTGTATGATGGTATGATGAAGGGAACTGTTAACATGTATGCTTTGTTAGGAAGATTTAAGAGAAGTTTGTACACAGAGCTTAAAGATATGTTTGTAAAAATGAACTGGCAACTGAACAGCAACAACTTAAAAAATATGTATATGCATATGTGTGTATATAGGGTCTAATGAATGTTTTTAACAGAGCCAAATGTTGACATCCACAATATCGACCACAAAATATCGACAAAGTAAACATAAATATGCTACTATGCATGTGCGAAGCAATAACTTTGGTGCATGCAAAAAACAAATATTAAAAAAAAAAAAACAATTTTTGCAAGGGGCCAAGCCACCCTGTCCTCCCTCCAATTATATGTACTAACTCAAAGATCACACAATGTAAGGAAATGGCATATTTTCCAACCCCAGGAATGGTGCAGTCTCATACACTTGTCAACCATCAGTGTAGATGGCCTAAATTTGTCGACTAATAATATGTCAACAATACGTGGATTCAGTTAAAGTCAGGGTACCCATATAGATAGATAGATAGATAGATAGATAGATAGATAGATAGATAGATAGATAGATAGATAGATAGATATAGATATATTTAATATGTGGAGGCAATGCCCCTCCACATGGGGTTTTGCCTCTTCCAGCCAACACAAGTTAATAATCCAAATTTGCTGCAAGTTAGGGAAAGTGAAATTTCCAGTTTCACAACCTCAGTAACCCAGGCATTGAGTAGCATTCCAAAACTGCTGAAAGCCAGCCTGAATATTAAATATCTTGAATACTAAATATTATCAATTGGATCTACTATTGTTGTACTGCATGTTAAACACTTGTGAGTGATCACTAAATCATACCAAATAGGTCCACTACTGATGTAAGGTATGCCGAATAATTATGAGCACCTCCCTGCCATTCCTGCACAAGAATAACATTCCTTTTGCAGAATATTGGTGTTAATTGCATAATAAATGCCTGACACCATCCTGATTCCATAATAAAAGTAAAGACACTTCCTCCTATAGCATTGGCATTCTAAGTAAATCTTAAATCCTTGACACCATTCTGCAATGGGATTAGCATTACTGGAACATTATGCTGAGCTCTTGGTAAATCTTAAAACACTGGGACATTCCATAATGGAAGTAGCATTTCTGTAGCATTATTTTAACTTTAAATCCCAGAACAGCAACTAAATATACAAGGAAATGCACATGCTGAATGCAAGCCCCATTCTACCATAAATAATCCAGACGTAAAACTCTTAACCACTCTCTACTTCTGTGCCAGAACTACCAAACCATAATCAAGTAAGGTATTGACCTCAAGTCCTGGTGATTTGTGAATCTTGCTTTCCCTATTAGTTTAATATTTGCTTCACAACAGGTGAAATTAAACATAAAAACAGCTAAGTGTAGCCAACTGCACAAACATGTAACATTCTGCTGATGTTATTAAAGAGTGCTTAGCTAAAGCCATATTAAATGCAGAGCTACTTGGTAACCATTTGAAATGTCAGGACCTGGTAGGGCATGTTCCAAAATATGAGACTAAAAGGCCAAAAGAACAGATTTATATATACCAAGTCCAAGATGGCCATTTCTCAGAATATTCCCTTTTCTCCAAAGTAAAGCATTTTCAGAGTTGATATATACAAGTTCAAGGGGGTGTGGGGGGATTGCACTTCACATATGGGGCATGAGGGGACTTGCCCTGCTAAAAGAAGTTTTAAGCAGAAAAGCAATTTTCAAGATTCATTCCTCTATGGGTTTTTTGGGGGGGGTTTCCAGCTGCTAAGCACTCGGCATTTCCAGTGCCTACATTTCAATAGAGAGTATAACTCCTTTTGTTATAAGAATGACCTACGGTTAGTAATAATGTGGTTACTGACAGAAAAGAAATATTGTCTACTAAACATGGCAGCTTTTGTCAACTGAAACTGCTACATTTATTATTTGCATTTATCAAGTCCTTGATCTTTTGCCATTGTTTGTACCAAGTCCATTAGTGTTTTATCTTGGCCTGCTATAAAACTGAATTTACACAAGTGTCACTTATCTAAGCCACCAGCTACATTTAAATGTGCTATATTAGCAGTACTGTTTTGTAAGCTTTGCAAAATGTACGTTTTCTATTCTGTTGCATCAAATTTCTCCAAACACTCTTTTTATTTTAACAGGTAGCCTAGGACTCAGGAAATGCATTAGGTGGGACCCCAAGCCTCAATATTCTGCTAGTAAGTGAGAATGACACCTACTAACAAGAAGCAGGATTTGCAGCAGTTTCTGAAAGGCTTTAATTACTTAGTTCTATCCTTATGTTGATATACACTGTTTATTGATTCTGAAATATATCACAGGAATACAAGGCCGAGCACTTCTAGTATTTTACTGGAAAGAATAGTTCCTGAGTTTAGCCTATATATTCAGAGGCTGCAGCTAGCTATTTAACTGACTACTTCTGTGGCCGTAGCTAAATTATATAATCATTGAAAAATATCTACAACTCTTAGAGAAGAGTTAATCTCTTCTATCTGGGACTTGACATGCACATGGGTCAGGTTTTCTGCCACTAACAGGAATTTGGATCACTATTCCTCCACTCACTGGTTTTGGCAGAATACCGAGGGAGTTAACCCCCCCCCCCATACCCCATGCAGGTATGCTTCACTCACCACACTACCCCCAGTCCCACTCACCTTCAGCATCACTTCCTTTATAGCTAACAATGCACAGCCATTTCTGCCACTTTCCAACATCCAACCAATTATACTCTTTTAACCACAACATCCCCATTTAACCAATCATACTCTTTTTCCATTAACCTCCCAAACAAACATCTCTTAATAACTCAAGCCAATCTCAAAACCACATAGCCTCCTTAACATTTCTACACTCAGTGTACTAATATTCTGTCTTTATCTCACAGATACTTTTCCCATACCCAGCCAACCACACCAACAGCAAACTTCATACTGGCACCCACTCTGTTAGATTCGACAAAGCCCACACTCTCAGGTGAGGGACATAACTCCCACTCTAACACACCCTAACATTAGATAATATCTATTCCTTGTATCCTTCCATCAAAATCACAACCCTATAGTGATCAAAATTGAAAAAAAAAATACTTTTTACTAAACTATACCACCTACTGCTCAAGATCCTCAGATCTAGAGACATCCATTTTAATGCAGGACCACAGTATGCTGCACAAAATGATTCCACTGCAAAAAACCCCTCAGAATTACATCTTAAAATTGCTTCTATAAATATTGCCAGCATAAACAATAAATGGCCCAGTCTAAAATCATGGTTCCTTAAAGGAAAAAACATCTATTAGCCATAATAGAACCATGGCGCAAGGATAGTTTCTATCTCTGACACTATATCTGCAGTAACTCTACCATGCTTGCTAATAACAGACCAGGTACTAGACCAGGAAGAAGGGCACCTTTATTAATCAAAAATAAATCTTGCCTTGACATATCTAATGTTATCCATGCTACAAATAATGATGACAGTGATCTGAACTGGATTGGTGCATCACTTATCCTTGGAAGCTGTATCTTTCTTAAGTAATATCAGTTTACATTCCCTCACCTTCCTCACTGTCCTCTGTACAAAACAGCATAAACATCATTCACCCCTTTGGTATCCCAAAAAATACCATCATTTTAGGTGATTTCACTATAAGCACATCCATTCCCCTCAGCTCAGCTCACTGCAAAACTACAGCAATGAGGTCATGGACAATTGTCAAGCAAATTACTGGACCTAATCATCTGACTAGAAACAACTAACCTCTCAATCTGTCATTAAAAATATTCAATGCAGATACTTGCAAATCAATGTCTTCCTAAAAAACATAAGTGATCACTCTCCAATCATTTCCTTGTGGTCCATAAAAGCCTTCAAGAAACTCTTACAAATAATTAGAACCAGGTTAATTAATGGGTCCAAACAATGAGTACTCAACAATTTACTACAAACAATAACTTGGTCATCTGTTTACTCTCAAAGCCATTCAGAAAATACTCTTGACCTCTTCCGTAGCAAGCATACAAAACTACAAGATACACTGTTTCCACTTACCCAAAAAAGGGTATGAGAACAAAACTGTCCATGGCTAATTTAAAACATAAAGTGAAGGGAAAAAACAGGCACTGGAAGCTTTGAAAAAAAATCCAGCTAACAAGATACTGCAGAGAACTTTTCTTACTTTAAGGAAAGTAACCAGACTGGCTACCAATGCAGGCTTCTACCTTAGGAGTAAAAACGAAATTCTTAATGCCTCCTCAGAACAGTTCTAGAAATTAGTTAATTAACTGCCCAAATCACTGACAAAAGCCATGTTAGCATTAACTCCATGTCCAACTACAATAGTATGCCAATGTTTTCAACCACATATAGACAATTCCTTCTCCAAACTATCCAAAAACTTTCATCAACTTTCCCATTTTGCCCTGCTTCATAAATCCTGACTGGTGACCCTCCATCCTGAAAACTATATACTCTGGCAGACTATAGTACCACTTTTTTATTTCAAAGAAATCCGAAAACAGCTCCTTCAACCAGATGTCAGCTTAGGTGCCGAGTTCAGCATCTTACACCCTGCCTTTCTAAAAATGGCTGCCTTCCACATTGCCAAATTTCTTACTCAAATATTTAATCTTTCTCTTTCATAGGTTCATAGGTGTGTACTAGGCCAACAGTCCTGGAGCCTTTACAAGCCTAGCCTATAGAAGTGCCCTGGCATCATGCCACCATTAGTTCCTGGTGCCTCTTTCAACCAGCATATTCCCTGCCACATTCAAGCATCCTAATATTATTCTCTTTGACAAAGTTTCCTGCCCCAAGAATTGCAAAAAACTTTTGATCCATCTCAAACTTGTGCCCATTCGGTAAAGCATTTGACAAACAATTATACAACCAAATTTCCAGCCATATAAATTCCTACGGTCTTCTTCATGATCCACAACATGGCTTCCTCAAAAGGTTCAATACAATGTCAGTTCTTTACACTGGTACTAGCAAATTTTACTACAACGTTAATGAGGCTTGTTATAGATATAACAACCTCCTTTGAAACTGTCAACCGTGTACTGTTATTAAATAAAGCACCAAAAATTACCTTTGGCCACAACACCATACAAAAGTTCCAGAGTTATCTACAGGACAGAACATTCCATGCATACATTAACAATCTCTACACAGACACTGGTATCTTAAATGCAAGAATACCCCAACGATCTGTCTTAGCACCACTGCTGTTTTCTATATTTATAAATTACCTCACTTATGACATCACCCACTTGAATGTCATACTTTAGACTGATGACATTATTGCCCTCGTATCCAACAAAACCCATGCCACACTACAGCAAACTAATCAAACACGTTTCCCCATTCTGCAACTGGATGACAAAATACAAGATAATCATCATCCATGACAAATCCAGTGTTTTTTAAACACCTTTATTGGGTTATCATTTGTGACATAGGCAAACTTACATTATATAAAAGTAATCAAATAATATTAACAAATTCATATCACCTATATTGTTCTATACAATATAATCAATCCAACATTGCATAAATTATTCAGCTCCTGCCTTCTCTTAAACCTCATTCCTTGTCCAAAACATGTTTCTGTATGTATTGTTCCCACAATTTCCATTTTTATATGTAATTTACTCCTACCCTTTCCTGAAGATCCCACTTCCTGTCTTTTTGTCTCTGTTACACTATTAACTATTCCAGGTATAATTGGTTTAGACTGATTTCCATTTTTTAGTAATTATTTTTGGCAGCCACCAGAATTAAAATTAAAAAGGCTTGCTATGTCTAGGCAATTCAGATCCTGTATCCCAGCTAAAAAAAGTAATTTCCTTAGTTACATTCATTTACTCACCCACTATTCCTGACAGATACTCCCTAGGGAATTTTTAATGTCTGCCAACTCATTACACTCCCAAAACATAAGCTCCCAGGTACCTCTTTCTTCCCTAACACACTACCAACATTTGCTTTCTACCTGAGGGAAAATTCTTTGGAGACTGCTTTGGCATAAAGGTACCTATACAAACACTTCCAGACAAAAAAACGAAATCTTCTAGACTTTGTTGCATATTTAGGAGCCAAACATATGTCCTCTCACTGTTTCTCTGAGAATTGCTTATCTAATCTCTCTTTCCAATCTTTCTGACTTCTTCTGATTGATTCCTATAGTTATTCTGCAATATTTTCTATGCCCTGCTAATTATCCTTATGTTAACAGCAGCTTCTGATCTAGACTCAACTAAAAAGTCAGTCAGTGGAGGTCTTTAACATGGGATTCCCCTATCCCTTTCTCTTTACATATACACTATCAGTCATTGATAGGGAAGGCAGTCTCTAGCTTGAAGTCCAAATATCTTCTTGACCTCTTTCCACTCTATTACCTTTCCCTCTCTAATTATTTGTTACCAATACCTTGGTTCTTTTGCCAGCTTCCTCCAGTAAATTCCAGCCCCCTTTTGCCTATTCTTTGTACACCTAATTGCAGTCATCCCTTTTGGCAGATTCTCCTTTCTCTGACAAATCTGGTGTTGTTACCTATGTTCTAAAGCAAAATACTCACACTATAATATGTTGAACTTCTGTAAATTCTACAAATATGTCTTTAAAGCATGCAAATATATATTCTAGTTCCAGCTGTACTGTTATTAACCTTTAGCTGAAACATTTATGTTCTATGTCTCCTAAGTATGTTAACATTTTTTACTCTGCATATATCATTTGTTTGTATTCTATTAATTTTGCAACTATGAGCCCAGTTTATACTTGAAAAGGGTCAGTAGACATCTCCCTTACCTGATCAACAAACAGCAAAATGAAACAAAAAATAAAAACAAAATACATAGGTGAACAAACATTTATCTATGATATTTTGAGAGAACA